>NC_056735.1:441083819-441383819 GCF_019279795.1 Protopterus annectens | reverse complement strand
GTAAATTAACCAGAAAAGGTATCATTCCATCAACTACCAGGTGGTTTGTAATGTACAATATATCATTTACTGTGTGTGTGTGTGTGTGTGTGTGTGTGTGTGTGTGTGTGTGTGTGTGTGTGTGTGTGTGTGTGTGTGTGTGTGTGTGTGTGTGTGTGTGTGTGTGTGTGTGTGTGTGTGTGTGTGTGTGTGTTTGCGTGTGCAGATCACACATGCAGATTCTACGATTCCACATATGGCTCACCTGTGAATTCTATTAAAGGTTTGCAAGAGGTGACTTATCACAGGGACATCCAATAGGGGATGCTAGATATACCCTAGCACCTTGGCTCATGATTGCAATGAGAAATCCACACAATCCCACTGAGCAAGGGTATAAACATCTCCATGCACAAACTAAAAATATCATAGAAAATATATTTTGTTTACTCAAGATGTGTTTCTGCCTGGATACGTTTGGAGGTGCACTGCAATATAATCTTGCCACCTGTGCCAAAATACTGACTGTGTGTGCCATCTTACATAATACTATACTTAAAAAAACAGTTACATCAGGGTGATCCAGTGTGGAGACCACAGTTCCCAGCACCACAGGCAATAGCAGTTGAGACAAGTGAAGAGACAGAGGATAAACCATTAGCTGGGGATGACATGCCAGATGGAGGCAGACACAATATGTTATAGTATTAGACCATGACAGATGGAGGCAGACACAATATGTTATAGTACTAGCTAAGAGGCAGCAAACTGCATTTTCAATTACCACCTCACTTGCACAACAGCTCAGTAGATACAGACAATAACACTGATGCATAGAAACAAACCAGATGGTCCTTAACCATGCATTGCCTGGCTACTCTTAAGTATCAAACACAGGCAGCCCAATGCTAGGCTACTCTAAAAGCAGTAGCACATATGTGTTATCAAGCATTCCTGAATAAATACTACAATACTTAAACAGATTAATCAGACAGTAAAAGTAATGATGTTTATACAAGAATATAGTATCCAATAAACCTGTGCACTAGCTCAGCCAATACAGACAGTAGTAATGATGCATGCAAATAAAACAGACTGTGGTTTCCCATGCATTGCCTGGCTACTCTGTGCATCAGACATAAACAGTCAAACTCAGACACGCTTCCAGAGGTCCACAAGAACTACCTCTGCCAGGAACTGTACTGCTACTTCCATGACGCTGGCTAGAATACTGTGTTACTTGTACCCGAATTTTGTTTGATATCACAACCATAAAACCATATAACCATATAAGTGTCATCACAACCATGTCTAAGACCATGATCATGTATTTGGCCTTTCTTGGGTGTAGACACATCTACAACCACTGTAACAGAGGGAGTGTTATGGCTATCTGAACAGGATATGGTACATCGGTTGGCATCTGAGGATGTACCAGCAGACCAGCCTCATGGGTGTTGTCCCTTTCACAAAAGACAAACCAGAACAGATACTATATAGTCTTTCATTTTAATTTCTCCAAGTATTTGGGGTTTCTAATACTATAATGGGATTAATCTCCATTCTTATAGTAGGGTATAGTTAAAGTTCATGAAATTAGTAATGTCTGAATCTTTGATGTTATCTAAAAGTGTTCTTAGCAGCACCTGCAATGTGCCCAGAACTGACATCTTCTGTGATTCATACAGAGTAACATGTTCTGGTAACAAATGACTTTAATTGCTTTCTGTTGGAACTATTGCTTCTACTATTATTGGAACTTTCTGTGATTTTTCTACTACTTCATCATTCTCTATAATGTTTTGTGGTTCATGTTTCCAATGCTTCTCAGGCTACTTCTATATTGTATTGTTTACACAATTCCCAATGTGAAAGTCTTTCCACGTTATTGTACCTTTCAGTGTACAGGCCCTCTGCCATGAGTGTGTCTCACTAATTAAGAATGTGTGTGACTTTTCTCAATGGTTTTTACAGGATCTACATTTGTCTCTTTTTCCTACATGTTTAATGAACTTTGTAAACCAGCATGTATGTAGTCCACTATCCTGGGCTGCTGTTATTAACCTTTCATCTTTTGGATTCGGCTCACCTCTCTTTAACCATTCCTATATCAAATCCTGGTCAACATGAGGTTGTTCCATGAAATATCTATACTTGCCACTATTGTATGGCTTTTCCTCATTTCTTTCCTTCTTCTCTGATTCTTCTTATATTCTTTCTTTTTTTTTGTTTTTTTTTATTTATTTTTTTGGCACATTCAGTTGCTGTCAGATTTTTTTCCAGTTCTGGTTTGATTTCCATTCCCACTTGACACCTGAATGATTTTGTTAAACTAAACAGAGAGGTCATCTTGCAATCCTTCTCCTCATGATTTAAAACTTTTGCTATGTTTGTATCTGATGAGGTCAGCAAATATGTATGTAGTCCTATGACTGCAGATCTATATATGTAATCAGTTTTGAGGAGAAGTATTCCTCCTTCAAAGTGAGAAATATGTAATCTTGGTAAACAGTGATTTTTATATATCATTTGGTAAGCATGAAGCATTTTTTGTTATTTTTATATGCAATTCATCCAGTGCCTGTTGGGCCATTCAGTCACACCAAAACAGAACAGGAAGAGCAAATTGGTTTATAGCTTGAAATTTATTCTTAGATGTTAATGCTATTTTCATTATTAGTTTTAGTCTTCTGAAGTTTTCCTCACCGAGTTTTATTTGGATTTTTCATGTTTTACTGTAGATTTTTCATCAGTGCACAAATAATTATACAGTCTCTCCTGCTCATGTTCTTTTATATCACATTCGTATACCAGATCAATATTTTCTTGATACTGCAACTTTCCTGCTTTAAACATTGCTTTAGCGCACTTATAAAGACCAAATGGCATTACTATATTATCTGATAACAGATTTAACCACTTGTAACTGTCATTTTAACTCATCGGAAGAACTATACAGTTCTAAGTCATCCACAAAAAGTAGGTGAGACGTCTTTAAGCAAGGATGTTTTCTGAGAACCAGATTGTAACCATGATCTAATCTGGTAAGTAAACAATGTAATGGGTTAAGGGCAAGACGAAACAACAGTGGTGACAAAGAAGCACCTTGGAATATCCCCCTTTCAATTTTTATCCCTGGGATAATAATTTGCCCTTTGTCATGGTTTATCTGCATATTTGTCTGCCACTATTTCATGATCACTGTAATGTAATTGATCAATTTAAGATGTATCTTATACATCTGTTAGCTAGCACTCCTTTATGAATGTAGTATGCTGTCAAATGCTTTTTTTGTTAACTATCCACACCATACTTAAATTCTTCCCCTTTTTGCAGTTCTCTATTATGGCTTTATTTCACAACAAAGTATCCTTTGTTCCATATGACTTTCTTTAACATTTTGCTTCATTGGCATAATTGAATGTTTTTTTTTTCCCTAAATGACAATAAACTCTGTCTGCACCAGTTCCAGTATATATTTTGTACATAGTTGGAAGGCAAGTTATTGGGTTATAGTTTCTTAGGATGGCTTACAAGTTTACTATTATGGAGGAGTTTCATTTTTCCTGTTATTACCAGTTTAGTATCTGTTTGGGATGTGTACTTAAATAATTCTTACTCTAAAGGATAAATGTTTGTGTAAAGATATTAATACTTTGAACCAGAAATTAGGTGCTGCATCTGGGCCTGAGTTTTTAACTTAGGAACTTTTCTTAATTTTGTTTCAGTTTCTGTAGCCATTACTTCATCCCATTTCAAATCCTACACATTTGAACTCCTTATTGTTTCTTTAAATTCTTCTATCCATTCATCATCTTTGCTATGTTCCAATGGATCTTCATAAATATTTCTCCGAAATGTGTCTATTTCTTCTTTGTGGTAGTGTTTCTGTTCATACCTCTCAACCTTTTAATGGAAGAAATCTGTTCAAAATCATAAATAAGATGAGGACAAAGACCCAAAAATAGAGACAATTTTAAAATATTGCTCATATGAACATAGAAAGTCAATAGCATAACAGATTTTGGATTAGCTTGAATTTTCTGAAGAGTATGCAGTCTGAAACTCAAATATCTATCATTATTTTTTGACTTCAGTCCTCAATGATATTCCAACAAATCAAAAAATGTTATGAGAAAAGGTCTAAAAATCTAAGACAGACATCTGGACATTCTGCAAAAATCTGGGCAGTTGAGAGGTATGTTTTTACTCCTTCTTCTTTGTTTCCCAGTTCTCTATAAATCTTTTTTGATCATCAATGAATTGCTTATCTTGTACTTTTCCATTATATTTGTCTTCTTATCTTCTATGTTTTTCCTGAGTCTGATGATATCTTTAGTGTATTATTTGTAACAGTATATGACAGATCCTGTTCACTATGATATGGCCCATTGTTTTTGCCACTTCAGTCTTTCTAAATATTTCTTTTGATCTTTTCCCTCTTCTATATCCTTCTAACAGTGACACTTTTTGGTCTTAATTGCTTTATAGTTTTCACTATTCAGTGCTTCAGTGATGGCATTTTGTTTATTCCCCTCTTTTCCCCTATTGATCTATGTTTATGTTTTGCAGACCCTACCTACGTGTAAGATTACATCATGTAGCTGAAAATTATTGTTTGCTAAGTGTTGATGGCTGCTAGTTCGCCTCCAATAAATAGAAGTTATATGTGATAGACCTTTTGCACTGCATATATCGAGTTGTACTCAAGACTAATAATATCAGATCATCAGACTATATAGAGTGTACATTGAATTGTATCCACAAATCAAATTTAATGTAGTTGCAGGTCCTGTAGATAGTTTGCTAAATGTGAGAGACAATTCTTTTTTAGCATTCATGTGCCATTAAATAAAGTTCTCAAAGACCTCACATGTTTATATTTGGATGTAAATAAAAATCTAACAATATCAGTAATGTATAATAACTCTGACCTTAGATTTACATACATACATATTTATAATGCTTTGTTGTCATGAGTCTCCCCAGCCTTTTTCCCCTCTATTTTTTCTAATATTTTATTTTAATCTCTTAATTGCAACATTCATTACTGCTCTGTCATGACCACCAGCACAGAGATCAAGATTGGTCACAGTGGCACAGATCATTTTCCCTCCACAAGTGGCTCCGGCGGTGACACCACCAGCAGCAGATGCATCCAGAACCTTTGGGACACAACTAGCTAGCAATGCCCCACATCTCTTGCTCTACCTGTACTACATGCAGCAGGTAGCTCTGCTCCAGGACCTGGTACAGTGATACCCACTGAGAGTAGTACCAGTGGAGATGGTGATTATTTCACCTGATAGGAAATTAAAGGGCTGGCAAAGGATATTATGGAGGGAAACCTCAGTGCTCGAACTGGCCATATGGAGAAGATTCTACAGTAAATTACAAAGTTCCTGGCACATGCAGAACTGCTTGAGATTTCTAGGAAAGGAGACTGTGGTGGCTATTCTAACAGTGAGGACTAACTTCCTACTGTGTGCATGCTGGAAAGGTATGTAACTCATAACTATCCCCCATTACGATGCTCCCTTCCATCTCATGTCCATCACCACCCCCCCTCTTTCTTTGCTATGTATGCCTCTACATGTGACCCTGCTACCTACTCCACACTATGTACCTTCCTCTGATATTCCTGTCATCCTTCCCCAGCATTTCTGACTCTGAAAAAAATTAAAAAGGGCACCTGTCCCAGAAAGTAAATGATGTCCCATACATAACTATCCACTCTGTCTATGAATGTGTATTACACACCTGATTTGGTCAAATTGACACAACACTATTAAATTATTCTCACACATTATACATGTCGCTGAATTTCTCTGAATTATTTGTACATGTACATTCTTACCTTGTGAAGAAGTGGATAACTATGGTCCTATCTCACCAGCGTCCTGCTCATTCCTAAATTACTCACCTGTTGTCTTACTCACTGCTTGCTCCTCATTTTCATCTCTGCCCTATCATCCCATTCTCACCTGTGAGTCATACTTGCAAGATTGCACTCAATATTTAAGAGCTTCTATCATTGTTGCCTTGCTTGGACTACTTATAACACCATCTGACATAAAAAGCTGATATACTGGTTTGCACTTACTATAACTGTTTCAGTGATATTTAATAATTCTGTGCTTAGTCTTGCAAAGTTTATGTGTTAAACTGGTTTCTGCTTACTTCTGAACACTTATTCTGGCTGACTCCATTTGAATTTCCCTCCTGCCCACCCTATTGTTATTGTGTTCTTATAACTTGGTGGCTTTTGCTTTGCCTGACTCTTATTATAAATTTGTTACTGGATGCTCCTTGAAGTCCCATAGGATCAGCTTTTTCTACTGAGTACAGTGAGACTATTTGGGAAGGCCCACCCTTTTAGCTCTTAACCTTGAATTACATTCTGTTTCCTCTCTTTCTACATGACAAAAAATGCACTGTATTCAACTGCTTTTACTGTATTTTACTGTATTTAAATTGTGCCTTTTCCTACATTAATACTTTATTTTGCTTTTGTTGCTGTTCTTAAAAAGTATTCAACTTCATAAATACCACCTCTTTTATTACTGCTGGTTAGTAGCCTGATTATACTGAGAACATTACTCTCCTGAATTGCTGCTTTATACTGTTTTTTTTTTTTTTTTGCTGTTATTGCTGTGAATTTAAGCACTTTAAATTTCAAATACGTCTGCTCTTAGCATAGGCTAGATTCAGTCTTATGGAATCTAGACTAACTTGTATCACTTGAGCACTAAAACCAGCTCTTTCACTGAGATACTGGAAGATGTGAGGTATCCGTTGCTTCCAATTAACTATAAGTGCCTGTTTCTACTCTCATATTGCATTCTTAATTAGTATTTGCATTCACCTGTTTGAATTGTCTGAACAGTTTGTTTGAATTATCAGAACTGTTTTTGGCCACACTTTACTGTATACTGTATTAGTTCAGCTGTAGGATAGCCCAGTTCCAGGCTTGATGTTTCTGGGTCTGTTTTTTAACCTCTGATCATCAAATTCAAGCCACATTTGTTGGAGAAGGCCTTTCTGCACCCTTGTGGGAGGTGAGTGCTGTCTGGGTCCCATCTAATCGAGGGTGATTGGACTAGATCTCAGAGAGTGCATCCTTATTTTCTAGTTTGAGTTAAAAGAGTTATTTCTTACTTTACACAACCCACATCTCTGTGCTTATTGCATATAGCACACAGTCGTGCACTGTCGCATAGTTGTAGTTAAAGTTAGTGGTTATAGTCGCAAATACTTTGCTTGTTAAATTTTCCCTTAGCAGTTTGCTTGTGGTCCTCCAGTGGTCCTCCTGTGTAGCTCAGCTCTACTGTCAGGTAGAAAACTAAGCTTAACCTCAGAGGTTCCAACACACATCTCACCGACTAGCCATTCCTAAGTGCACCCCCTCTTCCTGACTATATAAATTTACCTAAAACTATGAATGTACAATTTCCCTCAGTTTCTCCAGCCATCTTGGTTGACATGGGCATCTTGAGACAGTGTAGTAACTGCCTCATGTTCACCAACAATCCTCTTCTCCTAGACCACACAGACTCAACATTTGAGAGATGCAGCTATATTAAGAACCTTGAATTCATGTTCTCTCACACACCAGTCAGTACATATGACAATGAGCGGGTCATCGCCATGCACACCTTACCTCCTACTCCCCCCAAGCCCACATCCCACATACCTACATATGTGGAGGTCCTCACAAGAAAAATACCTAAACAACAGAGACCTCCCAAACACAAACACAAGCACACTACACATAATACTTTCTCTGCAGAACACAGTACACATAATAGCTCATGTATCAGTGTCTCACGTGTCAAGCCCTTAAGGCAAAATACAAAAACAAACATATTTATCATAGGTGATTCCATCATGAGACACACAGATGTCCTTCTCACCAGGCTGGATAAGGAAAAGGTCATGGTCAGCTGTCTGTCAGCTGTCAGGATCCGCCATATTACACATGCACTCAAGTCTCTCAACAACAGGTACTGTTATAACTCTGTCATAGTCCATGTTGGTGTAAACGACTTGAGACATACCTCTCTGGACTATATGAAGAGAGACATGATTGAGCTCTTGGACTATGTGTCTCAGGCTGGTATGGCCCTAGCCTTAAGCAGCATCTTATCTTCACCTAAGATGATGCCTCAGTTCAAACAGAAAATGATTGACTTCAGAAATTGGCTTAGCTTCTGTGTCATTCCAAGGGGATGCAGTATCTGTCAGCCTGGGATGACATGATCAACAGACCTCAATGCTTTGCTAGAGATGATCTTCATCTGTCACCTCTGGGATTTCGGCTACTAGCCAAGCCTCTTGCCACCCCCATAGTGCTTTTTTTACACAGTGTCTCAAGGACAAAATTCCTGAAATAAGAACTCCATCTAAGAACAACCTCACGGTTTTGCTGCTAAACACTAAGAGTCTTAACATGAAACTGCATTCACTGGAAACAGTCCTTATCTTGGAAGGCACAGACATTTGTGCAGTCATGGAAACCTAGTTTAAGGCTATGGAGTGCACCCTGGCCATATTGGGCCACACCCCCTTCCACATATTCATACCAGAAACTGAAGGTGTTAAACCTAAAAGATCAGTGTATCAATATTCATTAAAGATATATGCACCTCCAGACTGGTTAGACAACATGATTATCTGGAGATACTTCAAATGCAATTAACTGTTGGTAGGGCACCTGTTCATGTCATTAGTAGCTACAGGACCCTCTCCATGAATCAGGATACCCACTCTTCCTATTTGGATCTACTTGAGTCTTTCAAGATACATCCGGACACCATGGTTTTGGGCAACTTTAACTACCCACCCATTGACTGGGGAAATTACTCATGTGGAAACTCAGTTGCCTTAACGTTCCTCTACTTCATTACCTCCAATGCCCTGGACCAGCTAGTTGATACCCCCACAACATCCTGGTCTGGTGCTTAACAATACGGGGACCACTGTAGTACCCCCATTGTGACGTCTTCCCTGGTGAGATTTGACCATAAATCAGTCTCATTTGAAGTAATTGTCACACCTGACCCCCCCCCTCCATAGCACAAACTAAACTAAAAAACTTCTCCAAAGCAGATTATAATCTCTTACAAGATGGTATAAATAGCTTGACTGCACCTCTTCCCTCAGATGAAACTGGCAACTATGCTGAGTTCTATACAAATATTTTATACAAATACCTGAACAACTACATTGACTTGGCCATACCTATTAGGACCAAAACAAGCTCTTCAAGGAAGAGCAAACCTGTCTGGTGGACAACTGCCATTAACAGGCTTTACAATAAGAGGAAGAGATTGCTGTCTAAGAATAAGAGGGAGTGAGCCCCAAACTGGAAACACTTGCTCCTCAGCTTAAACAAGCAAATATGATTCCTTATGAAGTCCTCCAAAGCTAACTAGAAATTCAAATTAGCTTTCTCAACTAAGAAAAACCACAAGGTGTTTTTTAGTTACATCCACAACTTAAAAGAAAAAGCTCAGATTTGTACTGAACTGGTAATTAATGATACCATATATACTGAGCCTGTGGACATTGCTTACCTATTAGCCAACAGGTTTTGTGAAAACTTCACTCCCCTTTCCCCACCACAATTACCCCAAGGCATCCCTACCACCTGTCATCTACCCTGTATCTCTAAAGACCAGGTCATGAACACCCTCTCTAAGGTCAAAAACTCAGCATCCATGGACCTGATAACATCCCAGGCTGTGTCCTACATGGGCTCAGACAAGAATTAGCAACTCCATTGGGCACTCTTTTCAATCATAGTCTAAGCAATGGCTTCATCCCAGCTGAATGGAAAAAAGGTCACCGTTATCCCCTTGTACAAAGGTGATGCTTCCACTGACCTGGGGAACTATAGACCTATAAGCCTGACTAGCCTTATCTGAAAGGCCATGGACAGAATCATCATGGACCTTATCAACAAAGACATTGGTAACCTCCAAACATTTGACCTTACTCAATTTGGGTTTGTCAAAGGGAGATCATGCCTGTTAAACCTGATGGATTTCTTCAAAACAGTCACCAAGGCCCTTGATGAGGGGAAATCTGTGCATATAGCCTACTTAGACTTAGCAAAGGCTTTTGACACTATCCCCCACTCAGGCATAATTGACAAACTCACTCAGCTAGGTATCAACCTATATATCATTAAATGGGTCACTAACTGGCTCACTGACACAACTCATAAAGTCAAAATAGGGGAATCCACCTCCAACAGCAGACCTGTAACCAGTGGTGTTCCACAGGGATCAGTCCTGGACTCTCTACTGTTTGGAATCTATTTCTTGAACATGCTTGTTAAAACTAAAGGTCTGTGGCTGACAAAATTTGCTGATGACTGCAAACTGGGACAGGTCACAGAATTTCCAAACAATGTCAAAATCCTACAAGAGTGTCTTACACAAACACATGACTGGTGCCAAAGTCATGGCCTTAAACTCAATGCAAAAAAATGTATTATCATTCCTTTTAGTAAGAGTGATGTTCCTGCTAACTACCACATCAATAACAACACCCTAAATTCACACTCAGTGGTAAGAGACCTAGGCACACAGGTTGACAGCAACCTTACCTTTGATCACCATGTCTTTGCAGCGGTAAGAAGGGCATTCGATATTGCTCATCTCATAAGTAAGGGCATTGCCTCCAGAAATAAAGAAGTTATAATGTACCTGTACCCTTCCCTCATCAGGCCAATAATTGAGTAAAATGCTCCTTTTGCTATGAATCTTTCCAAGCATCTGCAGCAATTGGAGAAGCCACAAGTTATTCACAAGGAAAATTCAAGGTCTTCAGCATCTGTCCTATGAGAACCATCTGAAATCACTGTCACTTTATTCTGTTTCATACAGATTTCTCTGAGGCAATCCCTGCCTTGTATATAAGGCAATCTCTGGCCCCATCTTATTGGAAATGTTTCATATCCAAAATTCAAATGGTACACGGGTTACTTACTCTAATGGTCTTAACCTGGTATGTGACATTAATAGAACCTGCTGGAGGCACTGAATTGTTTCCCAGAGGTTGCCACACCTTTGGAACAGACTCCCACTTCATATCAAGCAGAGTACCTCATTGGCCCTCTTCAAATGCAATCTGGATGATTGGACTGATAATTTTAAATTCACCCCAGGGGTTCCACCTATCTCCCTCTTGGACAAGGGTAATAGGAGCTCATCGTGGAAATAAGGGTAAAACTTGGTTAGACTTGTAAGGGCCCTGGGGCCATTAGCCTAGTAACCTCCTATGATCCTATAATCCTACAGACATGGCCATAAAAGGATGACAAAAATAAATATGTATTTCGGTACTCAGCACTTGTGTGAAGCTTGGTATCAAGCAGCAGAGCCTACTGCTATATCTTTCCTCTTGACAAAACCCGAGAAAATTCCTACTCATGAACTAAGACTTTACCATCAGCCACACAACTGAGCTTTTTGCACTGTGTATCAGTACGTGATTCTGACTAAAAGAAAATAAGTTGATTATGTTCTCTATAAATGCCATGGCTCACACTGTCTGATATTAGAAGTCCATTTCATTGTACTTGTTGCGTTGCTTTTCATCACTGAATGTGTGATTGTGCCACATTTTTCTTCTCATTCTAAAACAGTGTGCCATTGGATAGATGCATTAAAAGTCAAATGGTGAACTCATATGAATGCCAGCAATATTGCATCAGTTGCATTTATGCCTTGATATTTTCCTAATCTATGTTACACACATACCTTGTCACTAGTGAGCACACAAGACTTACTGGCAACAGTGGATACTTTATTGAAATGGTGAACATAACTTGGGGATGCATGGGTTGCACTCCACTGTGTTACAGATGTTCATGTCACCCACCAGCATCCTGCTAAATCCCTATATCATCACATTTGTAATTTCCATTCTGAAGACATTCTTCATGAGCGATGTGCCAGACATAAGATTGTAAAGGTTCATCTGTAACTTCACCCAATGCAGCATTGCTGTGGGGCATATCAGTTACTCTGTCATGTTTTCTGTTTCAATAATGTCTACTTGGCATCAGTCTTATACACATATATTTCATTCTCTATCATGACAATTCATGTGAAGTAACATATGCATCACTTCACACAAATGAATATAAGAGTTTGAAAACAAAAAAAAATATTTCTGCATTTACTGTTGAGCAATGCTTGCCATAAAGCTGCAATGGTGACACCATGTCCTAAGGCAAAAAAAGATCAAAATTTGGCTTCAGCTGCACCCATATGCTGATCTTTGAGCAAATTAACTTAGTGTGATGTGTGATAAAATGAATTAGTGATATCTTTATGATTAGACAGTTATTGTAATTATAACAACTACCAAGGTTCAATGTATTCCTCATGTGATGTTCAGATTTTCAATATGGTATGTTGCAGCTTGTGGTCTACCAATCACTGGTGTATGGTTCACAAGCATATTTGTCAGTCTGTTATAAAGTTGTCATAGTTCCTTCAACTGTGTGCTGTCTGACAACTGTGGTATGACGTCTTTAGTGGTATCCATAGCTAGAACATATATCTGGAAAATTTAACATAGATAGGTCAGCATTTGAATCTGACATCATATACCTCATATAACGGTGTGAAAAAAAAATTGGTGCCATGCAAAAATGGTTTACTCAACAGATGTGATGCTTGCAATTCTACTTAGTGGTAACAGTTTAACATATGGGAAGCTTTCGGCCTTCCTACTCCATTTTAAGGTAGGGCATTTGCATTCAAACACTGCACTTTATCCTTTAAAATTTTTACTTTCTGAGAACTGTGCTCTGACTTTTAATGTGACATCAGTGACTACTGTTGAGGTCCGGAAAAATTGACTGTAGATAGGTAGATGCTTGAATCTAGCAGCATGTACTTCACATCATTTTGTAAAAAAGAAATTGATGACATACAGGAATGATGTTTTAACAAATATGTGACAAATGTTATTGGGTTTTGAAGGGCAGAAGATTTTGATACCCAAAGTGCTGCACTCTCTTGTAAACATGCCCCATTTAATAATGCTCATTTTTGTATCTTCTATTGCATGACAGTTAACACAAAGCAGCATCACTACTCAGTGGTGGAAACTAAACACTCCCAGGGATTCATGAAACTTGCGCCATGCACCGGAGTAGCATTGGTGATCCAGCGCCAAATATGGCCATCGAGCGATTCAGGTAAGAGCTGTTTCCACATGCACTACCAACGTACTCCAGTGTGCGCAGCTCCCGGTGCATGTATGCTAATTACCCCATGTGCAGCAGTGTAGCATGCAAATGAAGGTAAATAGCGTTCATGAAGTTGTGCAGGCGTAGCGTAAGCATGTAGAAATGTAAACCAAAAAAAAAAAAAAACGGTTTACATTTTGTTAAACATAAAAATCAGAGCCATGAAAGCAGACCAAACTTATGTATTATAATGTTAATATATGCCAATGGCTAAATATATAGCCAATGGCATAAAACAACATGCGCAACATATAAAAAATAACATTTAATGTCATGGCCTCACCACTACAAAGTAAAACTGCAGTGCATTGGTGTGCAAAAGGGATCACAAGGAAAATATATTTAGATGTCATAAAACTGTAATGTAATGCAATTCATGATATCCCCATAATAGTCAATGGCACACATGCTACACCACAACCATGGCGCAAGGGTTGCTAACAGTCTATGACAGTGTTCTGTGCTGTAACTAGGAATTAGCAGTCAATGCCATGCAAATGAGCAAAGTAATACTGAATCTCAAATGCCCCGCCGGCGTAAGGATGTACCACACAGCATAGCATTACAACACCGAGGAGTGGCCTGGAGGTAAACATGACGTTAATAGAGGGGCGCACCACCATAGCTGTAAGCACATTGAATCATTGATAATCCATGTTGCGTGTTGCTAAGCAAAGACGCAGGATAGGGGTGTGGAAGTAACCATAGCTTTGCTTAGCTGAGAGCACACAAGGTAACCGAAAGTTCATGTGAACGTGGATGAAAACGCACACAAAACCTGGTAAACGGTTGTGCGTGGTGCGCACCACAGCTGAAACAGGAAGGATATGGGAAGACAATAAGGAAATGCTGCAGCATGGCAATTGGAGTACAAATGAGTAGTTAACACCAAGAAACCTACAGTGGGCCATAGACAACAGCTAATAAGGCTGCTAGCAGCTGCCTGCAGAACAGGAAAGTGGGAGGTGCTGTACAGCAAAGAAAAGAGAACTGTCACAGCAGAACCAAGCAAACTTGCAGTAGATCAACTACATAACACATTTCCCAACACAATCCTGGGTTGTGGAAGCACAAAACAAGAAAGGCGGCAGCTGGATGCATGCCTGACAATGGGAGGTGAATCAGGTTGAAAATAGAAGTAAAGGGCAATAGATGAATTATGGCAGACAAGCGTAAGTCAACAGCAAAGGCCCCACAATAGCAGTACAAGCTGTAAAACCAATAATTAAGATACCCTGCAGCTGGAATAGCACAAACAAACCCAATTATACCAGCATCATCCATTGTACAATAGTATAAGGTGTGAAAGCCCCACACACACACTTGTGCATTTCCAGACACTCTGCACCATTGGTGTATGCAGACTGGGAACTTTAATATGCATATGTTAGGGGCTGCCATAGCTTTGATTCACCAGCATATGTTGAAGACTGACGGTGGTGTGGAGGATGATGCTGACAACCATATCAGGCACCGAAGGAGGAGAAGAGTATTCAGACCCAGGGTAACCTACCAGGGGCTACATGATCTGGAGATAGTAGAGCATTACAGGGTGCTCAGGGACATCATACATCAACTTGTTGAGCTGTGCTGGCCACACCTCAGAGCCAGAAGTAACAGAGGGAAACCCATCCCAGTGGACACGAAGGCATGTGTAAACTTGAAAATACTAGCCACAGGTACATTCCAAAGGCCAACTGGGGATATCATGGGGATCTCACAGGCATCAGCATCCAGGGTATTCCACCAGTTCAGGGATGCCATGTTACCACATGCCAATGAGCACATATACTTCCCCCGAATGCAGGAGGAGTTGGCCAGCAATATGCGTCTCTTCCACTGTGTTACAGACTACCCGGAGGTACTGGGTGCAATAGACTGCACGGACATTCACATCAAGTCACCACCCGGTGAGCAGTGTAGGCACTACATAAACCACAAGGGATTCCCCTCAATCAACTGCCAGGTCATGTGCTATGCCCAGGGCATTATCATGGATGTGTGTGCTGGCAGCCCTGGAAGCTATCATGACTCCCACATCTGGCATGCCTCACAGCTGTATCAGGTATTTACCAGGGAGGACATCCCTTATGGCCACCTAGTGGGGGATGCTGGCTATGCACTGGAACCGTGGCTGATGACTCCCATCAGAAATGCAAACACAGCCACACAAGAACACCATAATGAGGCACGCGCAGAAACCAGAATCATCATAGAGCATATGTTTGGGATGCTGAAATCACAGTTCCATTGCATGGACATATCTGGTGGAGCTTTGCAGTACTCTCCAGGAACGTGTGCCCACATCTTCATAGTATGTGCCATGCTACACAATATGATCCTGTGGAAACAGCTGCAGCAGGGACAGAATGATGAAGGCCCTCACAGCCCACCACCATTGCCAAGAGACCCACAGGCACAGGTGGACTCAGACCACGAACACCATGTGCTAGCCCCAGTAGGCAGATGGAGGCGTGCCCAGTATTCCCATGCCTTGGCAAAGAGGGAACGTATAGCACACACACTGACAGTGTAGGCACTCATGGGCTGACACCCTTCCCCACCTGTACACACAGCAAACATGGATGGCACACACACACACGACCACCTGTAAATTGTCATGTATAGGTGGCCTACTGTGTGTATCATACATGGGTAGCCCTCAACTATTGTACACCCAACCGCAATTGGCACAAGGTAAGTCAATACCTGAACAGTAAATTAAGCTATCAGCATGTGTCCATACTGTATGTACAGGTTCATAGATAGATAGGTAGGTACATGCCCAACCACCGAGCCCACTCATAAGCATAGGCAAAACATGTCTGCTGTCGCCACCCCATCGATCAACTAACTGTCTCTCTGTGGGGCAGAGTCACTTGCGGGATACCTGGGGTGTAGCTACTGTTCACCACCCTCTCTGAAAGGATTCCCCAGAGTGTCAGTGAGGAGTTTTGTATAATGTAATCAGGGATGTAGTTCCAAATAATGGGGAGTATCCTTGACAGGAATCTTCACAGATGTGTACATTTCACATAGTATACCTTAAACACAGCTTGCATATATAGGTAGTTCTCCACAGAATAATAAACATGTGGAACAGACAACCACTGAAAAGTGCATTAATCACCCTTGCACTACCAGTGCCTGCTCTGAAAGGTAAGATATCACTGCCAGGATTAGAACACGCAACCATGTACACATTCATCACAATAACATACCACTAAGCTACCTGAGATGTACCAATGGCAGTCGTGTACACTGACAGGATAAAACACAAAAGGTAGGAATGTGTTGAAATAGAACAAACCAGCATGTACCCAATGAAAAGTGTATGTTTTATATATATATATATATATATATATATATATATATATATATATATATATATATATATATATATATATAGAGAGCGAGAGAGAGAGATATGTCGATATATGGGGATATACATATATATGTAGATATATGGATAGGTTAAAAACATCTACATAATCATGGAGGTAAATATAAATGGGATATCTACCACATACCGACTGCTTTACATACTGACGCGCGTAATCCCAAGGTTTAAGGTTCGGAAACACCAGATGCGCGAGGTGTAATCTCATGATATTAATGGAAAGTTAGTCAGTGCGTCTGGTATTGCGGTTTGGCTAGGTTACTGTGTGTATGTGTGTTTATTAGGGCTGTAGTGTATGTAAGTGTGTGTCTGTGTGTGGTGTGTGTTCTTGGGGGACTGTAATGTGTGGTTGTGGGTTAGCTTTGTGCGTCTGTTTGCACGACCTAAGATGTAGAATATTAAAGTAGGGGGTGGTGTGGGGGGTGCAGACACCTACATGGGGGTTGTAGAGGGGCTTGGCCACTGCTCATACGTAGTGTAGGATGGTTTGTTTGGATGTGTTGAGTAGCAATGTGTCTGTGTGTGCATGTGTGTGTTCCATGTTCGTGTTACCTTCGCGAGTTACTGTCGATGTTGGTAATGTGGGGTATGGGAGTCTGGTCCCGGTACTGTGTGCGTCAGAACACTGTGGTGTCAGGATTCTGTAGGTCTCCCATATACAGCAGTTGAAGTGTTCATATATGTGTATAACATAGACCATAGCAATCACACATTCCACCACTACCAACCTTTATGAACAAAGGATATGGAGAGTATATGCCTATACACTATTACAAATATGTGCTATGGACATGAGCCAATGATAGTGTTACCACCTTTCCCACTTTGTGAGGGACACTCCCTCTTTGGGTGGTTGTGTCCTGACCAAATATATTAAACGTGGCAAATGACCTGGGATTGTAGGACATAATTATGTCCCATATGTACTATAATAGTTGCATACAATAGTTATTTCTGTATCTAAAATACCTACATGTTACAGGAAACAGGATAAGCAACTAAACTGCTACAAGAATAAGCTTATAATTAGGCAAGAAAGGAAAGTTCTATCCCTTATACTGACCGTGGGTTTGTGTCGGCCTATAAACGCAGATGTGTGTCCCGAAAAGGTCCCACTATGGCCATATGAAAAGGTGGCAACCCTAGCCAAAGAGTGTCAGTCACAAACACAACTATGATGACTGCAAATACCTATGACAGAAATACACAGCAATCATATAGCAACACATTATTACATTCACTTGTATTACCAAAGGGATTCAAGGACTAACATCACCTGCATGCTATACAGGAACCACATAACAGTGCCTTAACGAATCAGCCTGCAATTACCATTGTATTAGTCCACAAAAGGATAGGGGTTCAAATAGGAAAGGAACCCTCACGCACATAGCGATTATGTATAAAAGCAGTTCCTACACATCTGCATCTGCTAAGCACACCCACTAACATCACCCCCACACCTGAACATATTACAATACAAACTGCAATAACATCACAAATCATTCACACACTGTACGACATCTGCAGAAGCCTTAACATACCTTGTCAGAGATGCACTAACATGGCCCTATGTGAAATAGCTGCTGTTATACAATGGAACAGCTGCTGATGTAATAGGGTTTGTTTGCTCTAATCCCGTTTCAGAGGGTTGTGCGTACACCAGGATGTGTTATAAACTAGTGAGTAACAGCACAGTATGCTACACTTGTACACCAAATCAAGGATGTCTGGTGAGCACAATGTACACCACATAACAGTTCATGCATAGCCATATGGCCTTGATCTGGCCAAACATCCTTGCCAGACTTAAACATCTGCAGAAGTATCAGGTACAAACAAACCCTGCATAAGTAGCACTGCTCTGAAATATAACAGCTGTACTCACATGTAGAACTAAATCATCTAGCCAGTACACACAGTCCACGGGAATCATGAAGCTAATATATCTCCATGTATCTCCATGTAGCTGTTGAGAAATATATCGCAATAACACATCTAGGCCATCTCCCTCGACAGTAAGGCAAACGGACAATGCCCAAAAGGAGTACTCACTTATACACCACTGCATCCTGAAGCAACTGTTTTGGTTGTGAAAGCACTTACTGTTCTGTTATTGAAGATTAAAGTTTTAATGCATTTTTACTGCCATGTATAACCAGCGTGTTTTTACATTTAAAGTGAGTACAAGAGCTACATTACCCTACGCAAGTGAGAAAAGTATGTACAAAACCTGTTCACCCTTACCTGTAAGTAATGAGGAAGACTGAGTGCTGTAGTAATTATTAGCTTACGTAGTGCAATTCCTGAACAAGTGCTTAGCATGAATAAGCAATCCAGATAGAGTCTTGGATAATATAAACACACGGCCCCCTCCACCCAACTGGTACACAAGCATATATCCATGTAAACCACAGGGCCCCTGTACCCACAATTATGCAGGTACAAGCTGCACTCAGTCTGCATGGGACCTGCCCATATCACAGGTTGTATCATACACATATGGCAAAACAAGATGCTCTCCACGTACACATCATGTAAAACATAGCTCCATGTCAGGTTGTGTATAGACTGAATGGTGCACAACAACAGGTATCACAACCTACAAAGGGGGAGACACCACTGTAAATGGAAGTACTTTACTACTACCCTGCTGAGTCTGGTCTGGAAGACCATGAACCTTGATCACTTAACTGATATCAGCAGTACAGATGTAGATGACAGTATGGTTGATGTCACACTGCATATCATAACTTTGCCAGGTCATAGGACATCATCACCCATACTGTGTAACACCTACACTCGGTATACTAGATGTACATTCCTATGTCACAAGAGTGTTTTGCAACAGGACTGCTGGCAGAACCAACACTACAGAAGGTGTCTGAATAATATGTGATCATCACACCAGTGGCAGCTACAGTGTGTCAGGGTTAATGAATTTTATTCCCCCTCATTGTATCCATACCTCACAGACAAACAGAAGGCATCTGCCTATTGAAGTATGCGAATGACTTTGACCAAGGAGCAATAGCTGACTCGCATTGTCACCCCTATGTTAATAACCCTGTACCCAAGAACTACCACCTAGGCAGCAGTCAACATAATGGACACTTGTGTGTGAGGGATGCAGCTGGGCAGTTGTCTTTCCTGTGATAGCTACGTCACCACACCTGTCAGGTAGTCATATGTGGCAACCCTAATAATGATAGGGTGCCATTCATGAATATATAGATCATTGTCCAGCCATACAGAACACTCAAGTGACCCATATTAGATCACATATTTCCTTTAAGGGGTATTGGCTATGAGCAGATGGCCTACACCAGCCTTCCCATTCCCCATCTCCACTATGTAGCATAATGCATACCCTGAATAAATACATGTCCAACCCAGTGATGTTGGACATGCTACACATACTCATCTTGATCTCGAACACATACTTCATGGACATCCACCTATCACATGCTGGACAGATTCTTGTCCCATACACTTGACATAGTCCTGCCATACTATGCATTTCTGTCCGTCAAAGCTGTACATCACTCCCCTCACAGACATGGTGTGATGACCGCATGGTAAAGCATGGTGTATGTATCATTAACCCTGTGGATCAGTAATGTGGCACTGCTCCACCTGGCCCCACAGACCCATCTGTCAGCTACTGCCAGGTATCCTTTCATCCTAGATTCATACATGGTCCATGGCATATAGCACACTAGTTGAATTTGACTGTACATGCTATAGATGATATCCATCCCTGCAAATACCATCTGGCTAGCCAGTGTCCCATGTGTATCACATGTGCAACACAGGTTATACATGGCAGGATGTTGAATCACTGTACAGTGCCGTGTAGATGTATATGGCAGAACACATACATGTAAAACCTTATGTGAGCATGTCTGCAGGGTCACAGGTCATGTCTGTTAAGGCAGTGTAAATCCTTAAATGTGACATATACACTGCATCAAGGTTGACTGCATTAATGTGGACACATCCTGCCATGTGCTGATAGGTAGGAACACCAGTACAGGCAAACAGACATGCCCACATCAAGACAGCAACCACATGGAGTATGAGCAATGTAATCAGGTGACAAACACACATATATGGTGAGAATATCCACTCAACATTGAGTGTGACATGTGTGTGACACAAACACGTCAGTGTCATGTAGGTTTGCAAATACAACTATTTAAACTGAATTAATGCAATACACATGTATGTTCAGCTATAGCTCTGTATTTCTCTATGAGTTACTGTGACCTGTCTCCATCATTATGTCTTCCAGGAATGTCTCATGCAAGGCTTCCCCTTTTACACGCTTAGAGGATGGAGCCCTCATCCCATACCTACTCGACAATCACGATATCATGTTCAGCCATGTGCC
Organism: Protopterus annectens; assembly: GCF_019279795.1. Classification (NCBI taxonomy): domain Eukaryota; kingdom Metazoa; phylum Chordata; order Ceratodontiformes; family Protopteridae; genus Protopterus; species Protopterus annectens. Next base: position 441,362,777 of record NC_056735.1, on the reverse strand, counting down.
CCAGGATGCACAGCAGTGGGAAGCCCTGTGGATGGAACTTCGCAGGAGGGATAATGATGTGGGTGGCCAGAACCGCACATACCAGCAGGTGCACATACACTGTACAGGCATCATTAGATGGGCGAAACAGTGTGCAAATGCAATGGCCAGTGAACAAGGTGCAGCAGGTGGTGGATCATCCAATCCAGCTCCCACTCACACGTACCGAGGAGCTACTGGCAAACCTGGGGACACCTGCAGAACCACATCCACAAGCCTTAGCCGATATTGTGGAGGTGGGTGTATCTCAACCACTGAGCCTGGAGTTGCCTGGTATGCCAGTACTGCACCTATAACAACTATATTCCATATAGGTGCATATGTCATTGTACAATATGTAATGTAACATCATATGCAAGGCATGTATACACACATGCCCTATACTACAGTATGCTATTCTGTGTATGCACACATGTGCATACACCATTGTATAGTATAATGTACTGGTGTATGTGTTATGCACATTGCTCCCTGTAGCCTTTATACAGGGGTAGATTATGCTCATACTGCTGTGTTGCTCCTATTTAGGTACCTCTGGTGTACTGCTGTGACAGCAGCCTGTTGCAGGTGAGAGTGTTATTATTTATCAGGAACCGTAATGCACAAATCTGTCTGCCATGTGGCCATTCACAACATGTACACATAATGTATGGTCCTGTTACAATATACAGGTCGGACCTGCAATGCATCACAATGACTACCCATGTGCAACACTTGCAAACTATGTGAATCAGCTCACTGAAATGAATCCTCACAAACTTTATTTCCAGATGTGTTGACAGCTGAGCATACAATACTGGAGGTGCTGTTCACTTTAGGGATGTACAACAGATCTGATCTACACATGTGATGAATACAAACAGTACTACACAGTGGGCTGCAGTATGGTCACTGGTGTGGATCATAGCCCTGCTATGAATGTTACACAATGTGATGTGCTATCTTGACATGTCCATGACATCTATTGGCCTGGCTGCTACACTGACTACCTAACATGAAAACATATCCCACATACCACCCTTTATCTGCATATCCCTGTTGTCAGTGGAGCATATATGTCATATGGGACAACACTGACATGTGAAATAAATGCCCATCATAATAATTTGGACAACACATGTACACACATGGCCATGGAGGATGGGTAGAGACATGGAGCAACACACACAGTAGATGTGTTGTGCTTTTGTGTACACCCTGTCGTACAATGGCTACACATGGTTCAACCATGGCCTTTGTATAATGGTCATAATGTAGATGTGGAACACTAGACATCCTACAGGCCTGTACACATCTTGTGTAGGCGTAACATCAATCCACCACATAAGATGTGTTGAACATCTTGAGGGTGTTGCAACATGTCACCTGTACAGTATCCACATCAGGCCACAGATACAGTACATTCCCGTTGCTGGTGTTGGACATAAATGCCATACTAGCTCCTCATGTGTGTGTGTGTGGTAAACAGATGTCATGTGGGACATGGTGTACTGACGTGTTTGCCATGTCTGGCTATAGTCGCCAGGCTGCAGCAATATGGTTGCAGATGTGCAGGGGTGTCATCCGTATACCTATCAGTGACCTGCGTCACAACTTCCACATCATGGTTTAGTGTGTATACACCTCAGTGATGTGGGTCACATTCCACAGTATATATGTATTGTATCTGAACACAGTCATGGCTATGAACCCTGTCTGTATCTCACACTGTATAGCACTAGAGACGCCTCATGATTCCCTGCAATGGCCATGCATATCAGCTAAATTTGCAGTATATCTGTAGGGTGGACAGTCAACACTGAATTGGTACACCATTGTCCCACTATATATTTGACAGGACACCTTTGTGTTAAGCATGTATGCAGGTCATTGAACACATCAGCAGATCACATGTCATGCTACATGTGATTATCAAGGTCATATGGTACACATCAGGCAGGTGTACTGTTAACCTGTGCTGGTCCACATGGTTTAACACAGGGATGTATGCTAACCACTACTGTGCTTGTGTAATTGGCATGCCGTCTGCTATGACACATGCATGCTGTTGTGTGCAACCTAGGGATGTATGATAACTACCACTATTATTGTCTGCGATGTATGCCGTCTGCCATATCATATGCATGTTGCATGCCTTCTGTCATATCACATGCATGTGTGTGTGTGTGTGTGTGTATTGTATAGATTGTAATGTACAGTTCTTGTCCGCCCTCACAGGTGATGTAGGTGCATTGCCCTCCTGCAGTACATCAGATGTTAGTGTCCCCACAGACTCTAGCAATGATGATGAACATATGAGTGGGACACAGGCAGAGTTGTCATGGGCTGAACCTGTGCCATGGGTTGCCATTCCATCTATATCCACCTCATCCCCGCACACAGGTCCCATACCTGCATATACCCCATCACCAGTGTCCATAGAGGAAGGACAGTTGGCGCGTGGTAGCTTGGAACAGGAAAGTGTAGGGGCTATGGAAGGTGTGCCTACACACCATGGTGTCAGCCAAACTATTGGTGGTGCCCCACACAGGCATGATGCCAGTGCTGCTCGTAGGAGGATCTCTGGCCAACATGCTCCTGCACAACAGAGCACAGCAGCTGGTGTCACCAGACACATGTTTCATGCTGTAATGGAGGCACAGGCACATGCTGAATGGTGCAACCGAGAAAATCAGAGGCTACAGAAGGCTGCTGTCTGTTCTTTAAACAACAGCATACAGGCAATGGTAAATACTCAACAGCAGATTGCTGATGCTTTGGATAGATGGTTGGGTGACATGGTTTGAGTCCTTTACCGTGGCATGACAATCCGCAAGTGTGAGTTGTCTGTGTTGGAACATCTGGTAGGAGTGAGGTGTCAGACACATGGACGTAGGCCAGCTACATCATCTGTGTCCAGACTACGTGTACGAGCTACCTCACATGCCCGCTCCCATAGTGGTGGTAGCAGCAGCGGTGCATCTGGTGCTGTGCTATCTACACCATGACACAGCAAGCCATGTGCATGTGGCCCGGGATGGTCCCAACAGGGACACGGTTCCAGTGGACTAGTGACATCAGACAGTACCCAATCTGCACCTCTGTCTGGTAGTGCCCGTGCAACCCCTGGCTGGAACAGGTCACATGTCCATGGCTGGACACTGTGAATGGTAAAACCTTGTCTGTACAGTCTGCAGCTGTCAATAATACCCCTTTGTAGGCTAGACACTTGGGAGAACTGTGTGCAGACATACATGCACGCACTGGACACATATGTAGGGCAGCACAACACACACATGCATAACCTCCACACACACCCAATTAGATCAGACGCCCAAACCCACACACATGATGTCATCCAATGGTGCAGCCTAGTCCTCTGGCAAACATTAACACCCTGTGCATATGATGACGCCTGTGCTGCATCCCTGACATCCACACCATCGGTGCAGGGGCATGTTCATATGGTCTGATGCACAGGGTGAACAGACTAGGATGATACGTGTAGTTTACAAATGTTGAGGACTGTTGACAGGCAGCATATATACCATGTAGTGCAGGTGTACAATACTGTTAACAGTATGTGTCTTGTGTAACAACAGTGCAGCCTAGGCCTCTGGCAAACATTAACACCCTGTGCATATGATGATGCCTGTGCTGCATCCCTGGCATCCACACCATCAGTGCAGGGACATGCTCATATGGTCTGATGCACAGGGTGAACAGACTAGGATGATATGTGTAGTTTACAAATGTTGAGGACTGTTGACAGGCAACAAATATACCATGTAGATATACCATGTAGTACAGTTGTACAATACTGTTAACATTATGTGTCTTGTGTAACAAGAGTGCAGCCTAGGCCTCCGGCAAACATTAACACCCTGTGCATATGATGATGCCAGTGCTGCATCCCTGACATCTACACCATCAGTGCAAAGACATACTCATATGGGCTGATGTACAGGGTTAACAGACTTGGATGACATGTGTAGTTTACAAATGCTGATGACGGTTGATAGGCAGCAGATATACCATGTAGTACAGGTGTACAATACTGTTAACAGTATGTGTCTTTTGTAACAACAGTAAATGCATGTTGGTCATGATGTTCTGCTGTCCTTCTTCAGGTCTAATTGCACATGCTGGTGGATGTCAGTTTTTGCAGTTAAGTGTCCCATATGTCAATGTGGACTACTCACAGGTATGTATGAATATACCAGCATGCACCATGTAGCTGCCACATACCAGTGAGAATGTCCCCATGTTACAAACGCGTCTACCATTCCAAGATTATGATAGCTGTGTATTAAGCTACTGTGGCCACAGACGTGACATCCATAAAGGGTTACATCACAGGTACAGTTACATGGAGTGGTGAGGTAAGAGAGTGGTCTAGCTGATTATAAGGGTAGAGGCCAGTGGGAAGTGTGATGCCTCAATGGGAATCAATAATACATGTTCCCATGACAGGATGCCAACACACAACTGCACCCACACACTCAGGTATTGACACACATGTATTCAGTGACACTGTAACACACACACACACACACACACACACACACACACACACACACACACACACACACACACACACACACACACTCATGGCTTCACCGACACAGTAACACACACTCGCACACAGTTGCTACTGGTGGGATGAGGACCCCTGCCTATGTGCAAATCATCATTACAGTACTGTGCACCTAAATGACATGCCACAGAGAATACACATGTACAGGTAGTCTGTACGGCCTAAGATTGGGAACATCAACATGGATGCATCGCCTGGATGGTGGGAGAGGTCTTATCAGTTCAGTATGGTAACATACATCCTCACTCCAGGTACCAGTCAGCCCTACATACACACACTGTGGCATTCAGTAATTAATACACCTATGTCATGCACATACAGGTACCTCACACATGTGAGATACACACCCCTGCCTATGTCCTGCTTTCTACATTGCAGTCTGTACAGCTGTGTACACTAGTGTACAGGAGCATGAGTAACAATTGAGATGTATTCCCCAAAATATGTGACATATATGGACACACACGCAAACACATATGCCAGTACTGTGAATCTCAGACCTGCCTAGCTCATGTTATGTATGTCAGACGTACAGCAATATTGCATGCATTACAAACTGTACTGATGCTTCCTGTGCCAACACTGCTGATATATGCACTAGGGACGTTATATCTTTTAACAGGTGTCAAGTGATTTACCTTCGCTGTCACCCTGACCGCAGTCTAAGTTGTGTGTTATGTCCTTCAATTAATGAAAACATTGCTTACCAGTTACACAGGGTATTGTAGGACCGCTTGTGATACACCTGTGAGCTGTCCCCAGCAAACATCCATCTGCAAAGATGCCCCACAACTTAGGTATTTCAACACATCTGTCCATACCAGTGGTACATCTTTCTATACATTCAGCATATCACCATATAAAGTTGGCAATGTTGAGGCTGCATTGCAGCTGCATGATGTACTAGGATACATGCCACCTGCATACATCAGCAACTGCACATGCATGTTATCTGAATGCACAACACTACATGTACAGGTGTGTAGGTCCTACAATCCTGACATTTGGTCATGTTTGTAGGCATTGCAATTGGTGGATATGTGTAATGACATACATGTTACATGGACTGTTGTATGATATGATGGGTGACCAGTACAGAGGGGATGTTACCTCTGTCAACATTGATATCACACTTTATGTACTGTTAGCATTCAGCAGCCATGGACCTACATTCCATGTGTATGTGTGTAATGGCTGCAGCCATCTGTTTGCACAAAGGACTACAACAGCTATGCTGTTTACGAGTATGTTGTGTATGTGGCATGTACATACCCAGGGCAGGTACATGCATGTCATATCTATACATGAAGGTGTGTACTGGTGTACAGTAACAGACATCTGCTAATGGTGGAAAGTACCAAGGGCCCTTGGTATGTGTACAGCTGACCTGGTCACAGACAGTGGTATCATTGCATTGCATAACACATGATGTAGCTGTGTCAGTACATGTGTACTGTCTACACTTGATGTAGAGCTTAGTACAGTACACAGGTCAAGGTTCACATGGTGGTGTACTTGTCTGTCATACAACATGAATGGTTGCATGTTGGTGGTCCGAGGGCATGGTGGTGTCTGCAGTTTACATCCTAGAATGCAACATGTGACACTGTTTCCTGCACATGGCTCATCTGTGATGCCTTTTGTGGGGGGACCGGTCAGTACATGTGAGTGGCATTTATGTATGTGGGTACACCACCTGGAGCGGTCAGTACCTATGTTATGGCCCACATGTCTGATTCTGAGGTATATGGTGGTAGTACTAGGTTCTGAGGTATATGGTGGTAGAGACATCAGCCAGGTGTTCCTCACTGCACAGATGTCAGTACTCCCCATTGTTGGATCTACAGTGGCCAGCTTTGAATATGGATGCTACACATCTAGCACTGGTTAACATAAGAAAACAATGCAGTTGTTCTGTAGGTGTATGGGAGTTAACCTGTGATTAGGACATTTGTCTTGGAATGGCACTGTGTGGGCAGATGCAACATAGGTAATATCCACAGTCTCTTGTATCATGGATGCAAGTGATATGTGACAAAGGCCTGCCTACTATCAGCCATGTCATCCCAGAATGACAGCTGATGTTGTGTAAAAGACCGGTGTCAAATATATGTAGAGCAACGTTCCTGCTAACAATGACAACTACTAACACCAGAGCCGATTACAATGTGTTCTTTATGTCTACCTGTAATAGCATGGCCACTGTGGCTCTCTGTGTTTAGCATCAGAGTGCATCCCAGTCAGCCTTGTGCTACTAGGAGTATGAGCATGCCCAGTATATCCTTGTGTAGATGGACACATAGTGCATTCCAAACAGCCCTGTACTACTAAGTGTGTGAGCATACCCAGTGACACCTTGTGTCAGTTATGTGCCTCTGTGCATGGGCATGGCCATTGTAACCCTGTATAGTGGTAGTAGTCATCCATTCCACAGATGGGCATACTCCAGTTCAGGATGGATTCCTACTTAAGCACACAGGTTCACAGGTATGTACATCTTAACTGCCAGCATCCCTGTTGATGTCCACATTCCCAGACAGTCATAATGACAGCCTTGACATGTGTAGTCTGTGTGGCGTGATTTGTAAGTATGTAGTACTGAAATAGTAATCTGTAAATAGGCAGGTGTTCCGTACCTGGCACTGGCGTGTGTGTGTATGTCTGTCCCCATTTGCCAGTGTGGACTCTAAATTGCTTTTAGACTGCCCACACTCCATACATTTCTTATACCCACTGTTAGCAAGGCGGATGATTTTACCTATTTACAAATACACATCTGGGAGGGCTGTTTCCCAGTAATCTTGGTAGTGTGTTCTGTAACTGCGTAATGCTGTAGTGTAATAAAGTAGTTAGGTCAGTGTTCTATTCCCACACTTGCCGTGCGTATGTGTCCCCATTTGCCTGAGGACTGAGTAATGCTTTTATACTGCTCACACTCCATGCATTTCTTATACCCACCATTAGCAAGGCCAATGATGTCACCCATCTACAAATACACCTCTGGGAGTGCTGTGTCCCAGTAATCTTGGTAGCGCATTCTGTAACTGCATAATGCTGTAGTGTAATAAAGTTGTCAGGTCGGTGTTCTAGTCCCATACTTGCCGTGTGTTTGTGTCTGTTTACCTGAGGGCTGTGTAATGCTTTTATACTGCTCACGCTCCATACATTTCTTATACCAACCGTTTTCAAGTCAGATGATGTCACCCATCTACAAAGTCACCTCTGGGAGTGCTGTGTCCCAGTAATCTCTGTAGCGTGTTCTGTAACTGCGTAATGCTGTAGTGTAATAAAGTAGTTAGGTCGGTGTTCTAGTCCCACACTTGCCGTGTGTGTGTGTGTGTGTGTGTGTGTGTGTGTGTGTGTGTGTGTGTGTGTGTGTCTGCCTGCATGAGACAAGTACAGTGCTTTGTAGTATTCACTGTAGCGTGTGCCCTAAATGCGTGTTGCTGCAGTGTGATACTTTAGGGGTTTGTATACAGGACAACAGTCAGGAAATCCTTTTATGTGGCACACCTCATCACGAAGGGCTTTTCATCCAGAAAAAAGGAGGTCATCGTCCCACTGTACTCATCCCTCATTAGACCCATTATAGAATACAACACCCCATTTGATATGTACCTCTCAAGACATCTGCAACAACTGGAAAGGCCTCAGAAATACCTCACTAAAAGAATCACAGGCCTAAAGCAGATGCCCTACGCTGACCACCTTAAAAACTCCAGCTATACTCTGTCACATATCGTCTACTCAGAGGCGATCTCTGCTTAACATACAAGGCCATGTTAAACCCAGAGCTGTTGGACATGCTACATTTAAAGAAATCCCAATCCCTCAGAGCTACACGCTCCAGGGATCTAAACCTTATCATCACAATAAACAAAACATGCTGGAGGGATAGGTTCCTGACCCAGAGACTGCCCATACTCTGGAATAGATTGCCCATACATGTCAAGCAGAGTGCCTCTTTGGACCTCTTCAAGAGGAACCTTGACGATTGGATGGGAGAAAGGAAATTCACCCCAGGGATCACGTCAGTCACCCTGCTAGACAGGGGTCCAGGAAAGTAAATAATGTGGGAAGAAATAGCCAGGGAATTGTTATGGCTAGGCTTGTATAGGCCCTAGGGCTGATAGCCTAGTACCAACCTATGAACCTATGAACATGGCAAGTGTGTGTTTTTCTGTCAGAGCCTTTGTAGAGGTGGCCATGATTGCCTTACCATTGGACATGTTTGGGAGTGGGTTTTATAGTTTTCCTATATAGTATCCGTCTTATGACACATTGGACACCTCACGAGGAGTACAGCTGTAAGTCAGCCACGGCACTGTGTTGGCAAGCCATAACCATACATCTGGCAAAAGGGCTGGTGAACTAAGTATGCAGCCCTACTAGTACCTGGTATATGTCCCGCACCCATGTGCCATGCACATACAACTTTGCCTAGGATATCCCACTAGGTTGCTAGTAACATGCACATTGAGGGCAGATAGTAGGCATGGTGTGACCGCAGTGGCCTGCAGAGGACATGGCACCCTGTACAGTGGTACAATAGGCACATATATGCAGACATGTGTGCCTTCACTATGTTCCACACTGAATGGCTGCAACATATGTGGTGCCATCATATGTGATCCACTAAGGCCAGACAATGCTGTACACATGTGTCCTGTATGGACCCATGCCACTGACAACATGGAATACCTGTCCATTCTATCTATGCAGGTGCAGGGCCGACCTTCTCACTGTAAGCAGGTTTCGCCACACCAGGCCAGTATTGGCATATCAGGGTATAACAGGCTGTGTACACTACATGTGTCTGCCAAACCAGGTACACCTGTAGATGTCACTATACAGTATTGTGGGGCATGCACATCCCAGGCAATGTCCATGTGAAGGATTATCAAACACATACATGGCAGGCATAGCAAAGCTATGGCCCTACAAATTGGTAACCAGGATGTCAGGCCAGATAATGCAGTAGCCATTGTGTGGAACATTGCAGACACTACACCCCTGCACTGCACACCATTGTTGGGTGACACAATGGCAAGGATTACCCCTCACCGAGCCTTGTACAGCCATCTTGCACAGCCAAACACTACACACCCATGGAGCAATGCATACCTGCATGAAAGTACTGGCACTATGTGTCTGCATGTGGGTTGTGATGCTCCCAACCACAGTCACTCCCAGTATAAACCTTGTTGGTATACCAACAGTTGTCAGGCACTTTCACATGGCCTAGCCCATGGAACCTCCAGATATCCTCTGTGGTGCATGTGGTCCTGTGCATTACTGCAGTGTGGCAAACTAAGTAGTTACATTGTGTATTTGTCACCCTGGAAAAGGTGTCAATGCATGTCCATTAGACTGTGGCTGTGGTGACAATGGCATCCATTCACATGGACTGACATGTGTGCCACACTTAATGTATGTCTATTATATCTGTTGCAGATGGCACTCACTCACCTACACACATGTTCTTACAGCATTGCAACATGCCGCCTCTGTAGTAACGTCATGCACATGTAATAGTAATGAGTAGTCAGGGGTTTGCCCCTGTACTATTCAGCATGTGGCAGATTATGGTTAAGTCTCCAAGCCCTTCCCTGGTGTACATTGCCTGTCCCGCACATGCACTGTCTGGTGGATATGAAGGTGTACACCTGCACAGCAGCAGCATGTGTATTGTAACAGATGGAAATGGTCAGCTGATGGTTTTTGCACCTATTGCAATCCTCCTCTAGCTGATTGCATGTGGTACAACTGTGATGGTGTTCCCATAGCCATCCGCATGATAAACACAGTACACTGTCTAGGCAAGCATGTTATTATCTGGCCATGACAGTCGCTGTGAGTGGTACTTGGATGTGGTGTTCTGACACGGCATCACAGATGGTATCTGGATGTACCTTAATCATTTTCAACAGTGGAAAATAGCTTAATGACAGGAGGGTGATGGGCCACACAACTACAGCATGTAACTGTAGCTATGCTGCATTGAGACTACTGTCTGTTTAACATGTGTGTGGTAATGTCTATTCTGCATATTAAAATACAGACATGACAGTACTCTGTTCATGAGGGAACCCAATCTATAGGGCCATCTGTGAACAGGTCAGTGTGTGCAACCATTTGTTTCCTGTGTTACACACTGAACACACTTCTGTGCACAGCAGAAGCATAGTGTGGGGATTGCAGACAGTATATGATGATAGGGATGTGTTACTGCCATCACATCCCTGACTGGACATGTGTCACATGAGACATTGGTATGACTGACACTGTGTGGGATTCCCAGTGACAAGCCAATGATGTGCAACTGTTCATAGCTGCGGTCACACGTCTACTACACATTGTACAGTTGCTATGCGGTATATATGCATGTGTTGTGCTCCCTCTGCAAATGTATACCATCTGTTGTGTTGGGTTGCTGGTGATATCTATGCATACTGTCATAGGTAATCATCTATGCTGCTGTCTTAAACTAAGCCATATGTGGGTTTAAAATGCAACACCATAGGCTGAATGGGTTGGTAGGTCCCGGCAGATCCTCCTGTCCCACTTCAGCTGACCATGGCACCGGGCACTAGCACATCTGGGGCCCAGCCATTAACATCAACCTATGTTGGGTCTGCACCACCTTCTGTTGGCACCACCACTGAGAATGGAGCATGTCCCCCTTGGAAGCAGGACCAGACAGGTACATATCTGCTGCCATGCGGTCCAGGACATGTTGCGTAGGTGGCTCCCTAAGGGGTTACAAAGCCAGATACACCAGTTCAAGGGTGGAGTGTCAAATTTACAGGGTGATCCTGCCCCTCCTGGACAGCCCCCAGCACTGCTTCCTTTGCAGCTGTGTAGGTGCAGTGGAAGTTGCCCATGGCTGGAGACCTCCATCCCACTGTTCCCATGGGCTTTAGAATGCGAAAGACCCATCCCCATCCAGGGTGCATCCTCCAAAACATGTGTCATATACCAACCCTGTATGCTGGCATTTCTGTGCTCCGACCTATCCTCCATGGAGATACCTACACTCCTTCCCCAACATCTGACCCTCACCTATGGACACATAAGGCCATTCGGCTCCTAGTACACCATCTGCCCTATACATAGCTGTTCATTACACATACCTTCCCACTGGACACATGAAACCCTTGTAATATGCATCATAACATACTACTGTTATCCTCACCACTGTCCCTCAGGCGCATGGTCCTGATATGCACATCACTCCTACATGGTCCAGGTACACGTGAGGAGGACAACCCCATTATACACAAAACACTACCGGTCCCTCTATGGTTACCCCATTTACCTTTATCATGATGATGATGTTGCACACAGCACATTGCAGGAGTACTGTTCTCACATAATGATTGTACAGGTACTGTTGTGTTAATGAACATTACATGCACAGAGTGATGTATATGGCCAATGTACAACTATTGTCTGTCTGAGGGAGTCTTGTGATCACATAGAGCAACACCACTACATAATACAGGCATCGCTGGTGTTTCCCGTTTCATTCATTTGTAATGCCTTGTTGCCACATGATATGTCCATGATACATCTCTATATATGTATGTACCTATATGCTGGACAAAAACACTCACATGTACATCTACATGATGGGATACATTCCTATACTGTTGAATGACTGCACTGTATGATATCCTCTGGTTACAGCCTCTTACACTCAATTAGCCTTTACATTGCTTAACCAATGCATTACTCGCATACTGGTAGCCAAACACGCTTACACCCACTCGATCCTGCATTTGTTAATGCACCGGCATTGGTGCTTGCATCTGTCAGTCACACCCCTGGGTGTGAGTGAGGACCACAATATTACCTTGTGATGCCTATTACATCGTACTACATGACTCTAGTATCAGGACTGGGCACACATTAAGCGATGGCATTGCGTTCGACTGTACTGAATCAGCGGCCTGTCCAGTGACACAATCATATTTGTGTGTACCTCATACGATGTGCTCCCACCTTGTGATGCCTATTACATTGGAAAACATGAATACAGTATCAGAAAAGGCTGCCTATTAGGCGATGGCATGGCGTTCGACTGTACGGAATCAGCGGCCTGTCCAGAGAATCATTCATATTCGTGTGTTCCTCTTAGGCATACCTTGTGATGCCTATCACATCAGACTACATGACTACAGTCATAGCCGGCCTTAGGCATAGGCCAACTAAGTGGCAGCCTAGGGCACCGCTTTAGTGAGTGCACTTTACTAGTATTTATTTGGTGTAGGTAGACCAGGATGTGGGCACTGGTTGGTGGGGTGGGGGGTTCTGTTGTGCCCTCTGCCTAGGGCACCAGTTGACCTAAGGCCACCCCTGACTACAGTATCGGGAATGGCTGCACATTAGGTGACTGCATGGCGCTCAACTGTACGGAATCAGCAGCCTGTCCACTGAATCATTCATAATTGTGTGTTCCTGTTGCAATCTGCTCCCACCTTGTGATGCCTATCACATCGGACTACATGACTACAATATCAAGAAGGGCTGCCCATTAGGCGACGGCATGGTGTTCGACTGTACGGAATCAGAGGCCTGTCCAGTGAATTAATCATATTTGTGTGTTCCGCATACACTCTGCTCCCATCTGGCTGATACATGGGAACTGAGACCCTGCATTACAAATGAGTAGTTGGGTTGTGGTAGCCACATCCGTCGGACAGGTCATGCTACCGCATACCTGTTATAGGTTTGCCACATTCTCAACTGGCCAAGGTAGGACTTTAGGGTTACCACCTGTCCCACTTTGCGAGGGACAGTGCGAAAATAATCAAGACATAGCACATGTCCAGATTACAGGACATTATTATATTCTACATTTCATTAATAATTGCATACAACAGTTATTTTATATATATCACTTCTATATGTTATGTGAAATAGCATAAGCAATTCAAATGCGACTAGATTAAGTTTTTATTTGTGCAAATAAGTGTAATCCTGTACTATGCATGGCTGTAGGTATGTTTAGTCCTGGAATGTTTGACATTTCTACAGAACATGTCCCACTCTGGCCATTTGGAAAGGTGGCAACCCTATAGGACCTGTATGTAGAGACATCAGACTTTGCAGGGCAACACACCCACAGCCAGTAGAAAGGGGTGTACTTCACTGTTTCACCTAAATAAAAGGATACTCTTGTAGCATTGTAGTTGCTTATACAGTTACCTATAACATTTAGATGATTCAGAGGAACATAATTGTTTTATGCTACTACTACAGACAGTATAGGTAGTCTTTGTTCTAAATCACAGGACATTTGCCTTAATTACAGTTATTATGCAGGACACAACTGCCCATAGGCGAGTGTCCCTCGCAAAGGTGGACAGGTGGTAACCCCAAACCTATTATTCTATCAACTTTCTAAGGTAGTTGGCGAAACATGCGTTTTCTCTCACTATCAGACCTCTCATACAAATGGGGAAGAATAAACACTGAATTAGGGACAATGCATAACGATCTCAGGGAAACATTTAAAAGGTTGGTGCTATTAACCTGACACATTAACGGACACAGAGCACATATGTTTTCATACACATTGTCTGAGGTGCATACAGTTTATGACTCTTATATGTTGTCATTATTCATTACGTGTATTCCGCCACCTTTCCTCCTAATATCACTAGTTCTAGGATGGTTTAGTTGAGACTGTGTTAAGATTCTGATTCGTAATCATGGATGTCCCTGGTAATCGGGGAAAGTTCAATGATGTGGTCCCTATGTATTCCCCCAGTGGTTTACGGACTCTCCAGTAGATGTGCTCTTACAGTTTAGGAGGTATAAGCGTCTAATATACCCACATCGGAATGTTACTTACACCCATGGGGCGGTCCTAATACGTGTCTACCAGCTAACACCTGCACGCCTAGCCCCATAATCGCATACCCATAGTTCCCCCACATGCCACTACTCTACAGCACTCATCCTTACAGTGGGCACAGTTGGATGCAGGTGGGATATGAACACACCCCTACACACTGCCCACTCTCCCTGTGTCATGACACATGTACATTGTGTCAACCCATGTGTTATCAGGCTTGCACAACCTACTGTTCCTTGTACAGCTACATCTTGGTCGTAATGGTGTTTCCCCATTGGTTGAAGGTACCACATTTTTGGTGTCCCACAAGGGACGTCGCTTTCCATGTTTAAAGTGTAGACCTTGTAGATCTCTCCCACTGGTAGTTTCCTGCTGGTGGTCTGTGAAGCAGTGTTGTATTTACATTTATTGTGTGTCTGTATGTCTCACTGGCCTAGCTGGGGGGGTTGATAAGTAGACGTTTGTTGAGTGGACCTCTCACCAACATATGCCCAGTCTAAACATGTTACCCATAACTGCTGTAACATAACCTAGGTATATACATGTGTATATTTACTGTAACATATATATATATATATATATATATATATATATATATATATATATATATATATATATATATATATATTTACATTAATATATACAGACATATCTGCATATGTATTCATACATGTATATTCATATATTTCTGTTTTTAATATCTATATATCTATATATATATATATATATATATATATATATATGTGTGTGTGTGTGTGTGTGTGTGTGTGTGTGTGTGTGTGTGTGTGTGTGTGTGTGTGTGTGTGTATGTATATGTATATATATATATATATCTCTATATATATATATATATATATATATACATATATATATATATATATATATATATATATATATATATATATATATATATATATATATATATATATATATATATATATATATATATATATATATATATATATATATATATATATATCAATGTGTCAATACATTCCCCGCTCATATGCACTTACACATGCATAATGGTGTTTATAAGCTTCACCAGCATACTAGTGCCTTATTCATTATAACGCCGACACTCCAATTATCTTGTAATCGGTATGTAACACTTTATACTGCGGACATATGTCGCTATATGTTCATGTATGGATTACCAATGGTAATTGGAATGTGATAGTGTGATTTGACCCGTCCCTCTTCTGCACAGCCTATTATTCCATGTACTGTCGATGTTTGTATGGGCACATTCCTATTATTTATGTCAACAAATGGAATGCATGTTTTACAAAATTTGTACTTCAACATATATTGTTGTCTGCATGTGAGTATGCATGTATAGCTATTACGACTTAGCTGACCTCCACAGGGTGATCCATTACAACCGGCCCATCCAACCCTGGCATGCCTGGATCCATAATTGCATACCCATAGTTCCCCCTCCTGCCACTACTCTACAGCAATCATCCTTACTGTGGACGCAGGTGGATGCAGTTGGGATAGGAACATGCCCCTACACACTGCCCACTCTCCCTGTGTCGAGACATGTTGTATGTTGTGTCAACCATACATCCTGGTCATAACTGTGTTGCCCCATTGGTTGGAAGTACCAAATTTTTGGTGTCCCGCAAGGGACGTCGCTGTCCATGTTTAAAGTGTAGACCTTGTAGATCTCTCCCACTGGTAGTTTCCTGCTGGTGGTCTGGGAACCAGTGTTGTATTTACTTTTATTGCGTGTCTGTATGTCTCACAGGCCTAGCTGGGGGGGGTGGTAAGTAGACATTTGTTGAGTGGACCTACCACCAACATATACCCGGTCTAAACATGTTACCCGTAACTGTTTTAACATAACCTAGGTATATACAAGTGTATTTCACTGTAGCATATATATATCTATTTACATTAATATATACAGACATATCTGCATATGTTTTCCTACATGTATATTCATATCTTGCTGTTATATATATATATATATATATATATATATATATATATACGTATGTAAAGATATATATATATATATATATATATATATATATATATATATATATATATATATATATATATGATTATATATATTTACAGCATTGTGTTAATACATTCCTCGCTCATACACACTTACACATGCATAATGGTGTTTATAAGCTTCACCAGTATACTAGTATCTTATTCATTATAATGTCGACACACTCCAGTTATCTTGTAATCGGTATGTAGCATGTTATACAGCGGACAGATGTCGCTATATGTTCATGTAGGGATTACCGATGGTAATTGGAATGTGATAGTGTGATTCGACCCATCCCTCTTCTGCACAGCCTATTATTCCATGTACTGTCGATGTTTGTATGGGCACATTCCTATTATTTATGTCAACAAATGGAATGCATGTTTTACAAAATTTGTACTTCAACATATATTGTTGTCTGCATGTGAGTATGCATATATAGCTATTATGACCTAGCTGACCTCCACAGGGTGATCCATTACAATTGGCCCATCCAACCCTGGCATGCCTGGATCCATAATTGCATACCAATAGTTCCCCCTCCTGCCACTACTCTACAGCAATCATCCTTACTGTGGACGCAGGTGGATGCAGTTGGGATAGGAACATGCCCCTACACACTGCCCACTCTCCCTGTGTCGGGACACATTGTATGTTGTGTCAACCATACATCCTGGTCGTAATTGTGTTGCCCCATTGGTTGGAAGTACCAAATTTTTGGTGTCCCGCAATAGACGTCGCTTTCCATGTTTAAAGTGTAGACCTTGTAGATCTCTCCCACTGGTAGTTTCCTGCTGGTGGTCTGGGAACCAGTGTTGTATTTACTTTTATTGCGTGTCTGTATGTCTCACCGGCCTAGCTGGGGGGGTGGTAAGTAGACATTTGTTGAGTGGACCTACCACCAACATATACCCGGTCTAAACATGTTACCCATAACTGCATAAGCAAGAAGCCCCCTGAAGTCAAGAGGCAATAAATCCAGGCTGAGGATATATCCAAAGATATAAATAAAGTCCACAGAAGATAAATCAGGTACCAGTTTAATAGAAGACACAAGCGCTTTCACATAGCTTCATCAGGTGTAACCATTTCATCTAAAAACACACCTTTATACATGCATTAATTGATCACATGACTGAAACTTTTAAAGAGACAAAACTCATTTTATACTAATATAATATAAACAAATAACTAAATACAAATAACAAATACAAATACAAATAAAAATGTATAAACAGATGAATTATATATATATATATATATAAATATAAATATAAATATGAGTACTACTATTAAAACGTAGCTTAAATAAAACTCAAGTGCCTAAAAAGTACATCTCCTATTTAGTGGTCTGTTACGTAATATGGGCTTGATAGGAACACATTCATTGAGACCATGTCCTATATGGGATCTCAGTCTAACTATCCATTTTGCTTCTGTCTCTTCAGTTTTAACTCTCACATCACCCCCTCTATTATTCTCATAGATAACAGATAGAACTCTGAAAGTAAATTTATGATGTTCACCCATGGTGCTAATATGTTTTGCCAAAGCATTGATTCTAGACTTCTTTCTAATGTGATATAGGTGCTCTCTAATTCTCTCTCTAAGAGTTCTGTCTGTCTTGCCTATATATATGTTACCCATAACTGTTTTAACATAACCTAGGTATATACAAGTGTATTTCACTGTAGCATATATATATCTATTTACATTAATATATACAGACATATCTGCATATGTTTTCCTACATGTATATTCATATCTTGCTGTTTTATATATATATATATATATATATATATATATATATATATATATATATATATATATATATATATATATATATATATATATATATATATATATATATATATATATATATATATATATATATATATATATATATATATATATATATATATATATATATATATATATATGTACATCAGTGGTGTCAATACATTCCCCGCTCATACACACTTACACATGTGTAATGGTGTTTATAAGCTTCACCAGTATACTAGTGTCTTATTCATTATAATGCCGACACACTCCAGTTATCTTGTAATCGGTATGTAGCATGTTATACAGCAGACAGCTGTCGCTATATGTTCATGTACTGTCGATGGTTGTATGGGAGCATTCCTATTATTTATGTCAGCAAATGGAATGCATGGGTTACAGAATTTGTACGTCAACATATATTTTTGTCTGCATGTGAGTATGCATATATACCTATTACGACCCTGCTGACCTCTACAGGGTGGTCCATTAGAACTGGCCCATCCAACCCTGGCTCGCCTGGATCCATAATTGCATACCCATAGTTCCTCCACACCAGCCGTGTTAAAATTACACGTGTAACATCCATTATCCACTTGTTATCGCAGCCATGATACACCTTTACACATTTCCCTCTCCAGAGCTTTTGGGGCCCTACACACATTCTGTCCCACCTCGTGTATTCACAGGGTCTCCCGCCATGTATATTTGCACATACGTGCCTTTCCTGGGGTTATGGAATACGGCCATTTACGCTTTCCAATTTTTGCAGTTCCCAGCATGGGACTACATTCCATCTGTGTGTAAAGTAGACCTAGCATTTCAACGATGTTACTCCCACTGGTAATACCCTTCCTGTGATGTGAGTAGCGGTGCTCTGCTCACTCCTGGGCAGCTTTTTATGACATACGCTGAAAGCACTTTATAATACCAACATTGCTCTTGATTCCCTTCACATCCCTTGTGTATGCTTTACTGTTACAACGTCCATTCTTCATATATATATATATATATATATATATATATATATATATATATAGATATATATATATATATATTTCTCATGTGTGTGTGTGTGTGTGTGTGTGTGTGTGTGTGTGTGTGTGTGTGTGTGTGTGTGTGTGTGTGTGCATATATATATATATATATATATATATATATATATATATATATATATATATATATATATATATATATATATATATATATATATATATATATATATATATATGTGTGTGTGTATGTGTATATATATATTACATCTGTACATAAAACATACATTTCCTATGCTGGGAGCTGCTTACAACCGCGCAGATGCACTCGCCTATGCTTACTGTGCATTACATATGTTTGCTGTCGCTTATTTATGCTTATTTGTGCCTTATAAATTATGACAATACCACAATGATTGAAAGGATCTGGTTAATAGTCCCATGCGATACACACGTTCACCTTTACATGTTTAAATGTCGGCTTTACAGCAGAGCAACATTCATTCCACAAGGAAAATTATATGTGCTATTGTCGACCTTGAACTGTGAATGCCTTTTCGTTAGGCGGATGCTCTAACCACTACACTATTGGTGTTCTGCCTCATTTATATGTATACCCATGGTGCATAGTTACCCGAACACACACCTCATCACTTCACTTACACAGCAGGTATCCATTTAACTGTTGGGAAAATGCACTACTATACATGTGCCATTCCCTATTCCCTACTGCTCTGGACTCATGCCTCATGTTGACTCAGTCCAAGGATATTCAGACCTCTACAGCCTATAGTCCTGGCACATATGTGTGTTTGATTGTCAGGGTGTTCATATGGTCTTCCGGGTTTAGGCTTGTCCGACTGGGGACCGGGACTTCCCTGTACCTAGTTGAAAGTCAGACATAGCAAGGCGGGATCGTTCGTTCCACTTTTAGCATCCTACCTGTGGTTGGGTAAGCAGAGGTGTGCTCACCTATGGCCATCCTGATATATAACAGCACTAACTATTACAGGGATTTCCTATATTGTGACCATGTTCATTCTTCATATCTACATATATGTATAGATATATATATATATATATATATATATATATATATATATATATATATCTAGGTGTATATATATATATCGGTCTGTACATCAGAAGCATATACACCTACATGCTCATTTACATTTCCCATACCGTTGAATCACCGCCACCTACTGTTGCGCATACACGCTTGCATACCCGCTTATGTCTCAGGTTGCGACCTTTTCTTATGGCCAAAGCTGGGCATTTTCGGAACACACATCAGACTTTACAGGCCGACACATACCCACAGTCAGTACAAAGGTTAGAACTTTACTTATTTGCCTAAATGAAAGCTTATTCTTGTAGCAGTATATTTGCTTCATCTGTTTCTTGTAACTTTGAGTATTTTACATAAATAACTGTTTTATGCAACTGTTACATGAAATATGGGACATATTTCCTACAATCACAGGATATTTGCCATTGCATTATATTTGGTCTGGACACAACTACCCAAAAAGGGACTGTCCCTCACAAGGTGGGGCAGGTGGTAACCCTACTTACATCTGCTTTAAAGAGCCTTAAGCACCCTATATCCGACTGCCACTATGCGAATGTGTAAGGTATATAATCCCGATAATGCACGTGCGGAGATGTGCATCATGGTCAGGTGTTTAATCCCAGGTTGTAGGTTCTGCAGGATGAGCTGGAAGCTGAGCAGTCTTGTGGACAACTACTGCTCATACAACTTGTGTCCAGATGTATACAGGACTGGACATCGTGTTGTGACACCAAGTCTAATGTTTAGAACAGATACATATCATATACATACACATACACAAATTGTGGGGACCAATGACCATCTTTGCTTTACCGCTGTAAGGTAGGGTTATACATGCAAGGAATACATAGTTTGCAATCCTGAGAATGCCTAGGGTGAGACTGCCTACTAGATATGGGTAGGGGTCACTATGTACAGATATGGCTGCGCCTATCTAGCAGCCAGAGTATGGCTGGTTTTGGTGGACGTTCAGGAAGGGGGGGTGGTGTGCTGTGAAGGGGATGATGAGTATTCAATTATGTATCTAGGTGTGTTGGGGTTGGATGGCTCAGTTCAGGCCAGACCATTATGTGCATATGTGTTGGTAACGTTTCTGTACATATGTATTGCACATTTTAATGTTCACATGTTTGTGGGATTGTATTGTGGATGTGTATATTTGTTCTTTGGTTTTCTTCCTGATTCACCCACTCCTCCCACATAGACCTCCAGTTCCCCTATTGTGCATCCAACCCAGTCTCCCCTTGGCGAATTATTACATTACCTGTCACCCCCCACCCCCATATTCCACAAACAACATTCATCCCTTCTCTAGTAGATGGCCCATGGCACAGTCAACAGAACACATTGCGTACACTACATATCTCTGGGACCAATATGGTTGTGAGGTCTACACTAACATTTCAGATTATCCACATGCTGTACTTCACAGACATAGGTACTCGCAAATACTTATCTTTCATGACATGGTAGGTAAACCTGGGTAATACCCATTCATCTATGGGCCATCCTGGCAAGGACAACTTGGACTGCGAATGGGCAGATATTGGACGAATGCTCTGACCATTAGTAGAGTTGCCACCTTTTCATATGACCTGGATGGGACATTTTCATGGCACACATCTGAGTTTACAGGCCAACACATAGCCATGGTCATTACAAAGGATAGTACTTTAGTTTCACGCCTACATATAAGCTTTTATTGTTGTAGTGGTGTAGTTTACTTGCTTATTCTGTTTCTTGTAACATATAGGTATTTTATATACGGACATACATACTGCATGGGACTATTACATAACATATGGGACATAATTATGTCCTACTATCGCAGGACATTTCACATTTATTATGATTTTGATATGGACACATCTGCCTAGAGGGGGACTGTCCCTCACAATGTGGGACGGGTGGTAACCCAAACCACTGGGCTAGGTTTGGCAATTGGTGGCACGCTAACACAATGCGTTTTGCTTCCACTTGGTATAGCTAGCAACACTACAATGGAATACGGCCACAGGGTTTTAAATATCTTTGTTTGAGGGATGGGGACTCAATATTCATAATCCTTTGTGTTTACTTCTTATTGTGGTGTTTACAATGATGTCTTGGATGCTTTGCATACATTTCAGTATGCACGGACACTGACAGGACTGATTACTATTAGAGGCAGGCTGTACTAGTCAGCATTTTAGGTTGCGCTTATGCAGCCGACATGTTCACTCCTCTGTGCAGCGCTTGGACACGCCCCCCTGCACTCGTACATGTTTCCTATGCATGTGGCCATTACGGTAGCACTCCTTCATTAATATGCATGTGGTGCTGCTGCACCATCTCTATACCGCACAGTCGGCGCAAGGCTAACGCCATCCTTGCGCTGAGCTTCATGAATCCCAGGGATTCTCATTTCTTGTTTTATGGCAAAACCTGCTGAGAATTTGCCTTTGATCTCATGGTATGCTGACCATTTTTCAATGTAGCTTATACTTGATGTATGGAAAAATAGTGATATAGGCATGTGTAGATATTTATTGTGTCAGTTTTCACCACATTTCACTTTAATCATGATGTAATAAGCAAATTTTCTGTTATGTATGTTGAGGCTTGTGATCCACTAATTACTGTTGTCTGTTGCACAATTCTCATTTGTCAATCTACAGTAATGTTGTCACACTCCTTACAAATGTATACTTTTCTAGCAAGTGCTGTACAACCAGTCATACCTCTCAACTGTACAGATTTTCACAGAATGCCCACATTTTTGCCTCATATATTTGGTCTGTTCCTCATAAACCTTGCAGTTTTCTGGTAAATCACTGGAGATTAAAGTAATTAAATAGTGACAGACATTTGAGTTTCAGACTTTATATCCTAAAGAAAATACATAATAATGCAAAAACCTGTTATTCCAGCAACTTTCTAAGTTTATAGGAGAAATATTTAAATTTTGTCCCTATTTTGGGCCTTTGCCCCCCACCCCCACCCCCATTCTTTCTGACTTTGTCTAGATTTATTGCACTAAGGAGTTGAGATGCACGCAACCAGTTGTGTGGCACCAGTAGCTAATACTCAGGTCTCACAAATGTGAATTAAGTGGGCAGGGGTACGAATCCAGTGTGAGAGTCATTTTAGGCTATTGTAAACCAATAATGACCTCTTGTACAGATGTGTTGTGGCAAAGTCTACTTCTTTATGATATTTTCATTTCTCCCGTACATGTTGTGCTCACATTTAACCATGGCTATATTACTTTATAAACAACTGTTGATAGCCCTACTCCATATGTGTCATTTCTGACAAGAGCTGTATAAGTTGTTCTGTGTTGTCATTAGCTAGTGCACAACTCAAGCGACTGTGAGTTAGGCAGGCAGGGTTCAAATCTATGCTGATTTCACTTGTGGAATACTGACAACTGTCAAAATCATATGGTAATAATGCCATGTAAGCATACAACTGTGGTAATGTATCTTGCCTTAATGACATCATACATTGTTTTGTGCATCAGGTGGCGGCTTTCATTCTACACCTGTGTTATAAAAACTTTCCCTGTGCATTTTAAATGCCACAGCATTATTTTTAAACTTAGATGTCTATGTATATATACACTTCCTCTGAACACCTTCTTTGGTGGCATGTTATAGTCATGTCCATTAATTTACATTACTAACATCAAATGTAATAACTTGGAAACTAAGTATTTGCATTTTGCTAGCCAGATATCCGGTAGCTCAATCCCCTGAAATGCATCTAGCAGTTTATATCTTTCCTGAACACTCTGTTAGCATGCCATACTAATACTCTCTCCAGGTAAATTTATCCTTGGACAAAGTCAGTAGTTCAGAATCGGGTATGTGCATTTTGTTTGCCAGACAGTAACTCTTCTTCACCCAGAAATGTGTTATTCCACTCACCTTTGCTTCCAGTGGTTCTTTAGCATGTCCTCCTACTGCAGTGGTGCTGAATATGTCAGTTACATCAGTAGAGTTCAATGCCATCCATAAATTTGTAACTTTTGTTATTACTCTTGTGTGTTACATTTTCTGTAAGATTAGCTATCATATCTTGATTCTGGCCAATATGAGGATTATGTTGGAATTGCCTTAACATAATTCATTCATCTGGATTTTTTCTGTTACTGTTTTGATGCCCATTTGGTGATATTTGTTATTAATGGCTATTTAGATGATCTGTGTATATGCAATCAAGGATTTGTGATGTGTTGTGGGGGACTTGCATCATGACTGCTTCACTGGCTACCTTTCTTAATCCATTTTAACATTACATTTGTTATGTGGGAGTTCTGGGTTTGCTTTATTTGAGGTCATTTACTTGCTCTGTTTTATTACTCCACCTGCACATGTAAATCATTTCATAGTGCTGTTATGAACCCTTGCACTATGATGTCTGCAGTGTCTCACATTAACATTACATCATTTATATACTAGCTTGTGGACTGGAGTGATACACTCACAGTCCCACTTCAGGACAAGCCATTTTCTATTTTTAACATGTCTTCAAGGTATAGTTTGGGTACATGGTTAAAACTGCCATTGGATTAGGCATGTATGCATTGTTGCATCAAATCACTAGTTTATTTTCATATCCCACATCTCATCTTATTATATGTTTAATGGATTGTCATGTTGTATGGAGTTTTTATCCCCAGGCCGCCTCTGAAAATGGGCAACCCTGCCCAGTCGGACTTCCCTGGTAAACAGATGTAAAATAAATAAATAAAATACATAAATAAATATTTATTACTATATTTGGGTTGTTATCAGGTTGCTGTGGTTCACAGGTTATCCAAGCCTGGTCTCTTTATCTCATAAAAATGATTATGACAGAGGTGAGCTATGGACATGGACTTGATCTTAATCATCATATTATCGGGGGAGGGCTGGGGTGGGGATAAGATATCATATAATGCAATTACTTGATCAGGAAATTAAGCAATACCAGAGTCTGGCTAATGTTCATGTTGTAATGGTGACCAGGGAATTGGCTCTAGCATGTTATTCAGGTGCCCTTCCACTGATTCAGAAATTGGCCTCCCAACCATCTTTGGCGAGATGGTTTGATGGTCTTCAAGGACCTCTCAGATAGTATCCGGTAGTAGTAAGATTATGTGTTATTAGAGATAGTTATTAAACACAGTACAGACCAAAGACGTTTAGCACTATATACAGTCACTCAGTACAGATTACTCATTACAGGTCTGTGGCACAATCATGTTTATTTCCTTGCAATTATCAGAAATATGAACAGTTGTTTGTAATGAAGTTTGTAAAAGTTGTAAACTGAAACATGGCTAGTTCACATTTCTGGAGTCATCACATGTCCTCTTGAGATTGACAATTTGCTGACTATTAATGCTAGTCTATGTCTTATCAACTACAGAACCAACCCTTAGGCTAATGCTGCCCATAGTGTGTGTGTGTGTGTGTGTGTGTGTGTGCGTGTGTGTGTGTGTGTGTGTGTGTGTGTGTGTGTGTGTGCGTGTGTGCGTGTGTGTATGTGTGTGAGTGCATGTGTGCGTGTGTGTGTGTGCGTGGTGTGTGCGTGTGGTGTGTGCATGTGTATGTGTGTACAGAAGAGTTTTGGTGAGTGTATGCTGCTCATTGCCATCACCTACTTGCCTTCATACATGAATTTTAAGAAACTTTATCAGTTGGGTGTGTTGACGTGTTCTGTATTGAAGCATTGATATAATAAGTCTTGCTATGTTTCTTCGATCCCTGACTGCTATGCCTCATTCTTATGAAAAATTAATTAAAGTCAGCATACTGCACTAAATACCTGCATGGAAGCATTTTCTTTACCCAAGGTGAGCACTTATTTATCTATTTGTTTGTTTAATTGGGTAGGTGGACTGGTTCAGGGACCCATTTCAATCATGATTTAGATCATATGTCAAAATGTTTTTGACTACAGATAATACTACCTGTCTTGTCTGGAGAATAATATAGTGCTATCAAGACAAATGGCAAATGCTGTCAGTATTGAAAGTGCCATGCTAGGAGTATCAATAAGCAATCAGATATATAAAGATGAAAGCAGGAAGGGTACGCCTGACTTATTCATATTGCAAAATTACAATGGCATGAGACCATTCCATTAAATAGATACCGTGCTACAAAGGGTTTGTGCCATTAACTGAAAGTATATATTTCTAAAGTAAGAATGATGATTTCTTTGTAAGAATGATATCTTATAAGTAAATGGAACAAAAATTTGAAGATAGATAGCTGATGCAAATTCATCTATTAGGCTTTCCTATTTGACATAAAGTTCTGATAAACATTAAGAAAAACATATTTAAATAAAGGCCTATTAAAGGATGGTTTACAGAAAACTAGGCACTTAAACTCAAGCAGACATCCAATTTCTCAGCACAGAACACCATGTACCTATGCTGATATAATTCTGGAATAATCAATAAATATGAATAATAATGGCCCTCACAATGGTCCCTATGGCACATCCTGTTATACAGGAAGGCAATCTGAAAAATATACTTCCATTTTTGCAATTAATCATGCACATCAAATAACTATCTAAATACAGCTCGCTCCAAATGAAAACTATTACTCCCTAATGGAATAAAACAATTATGTGACTTTTTCAGCAGACAACTATGTTTTGTGAATTATGTAGCTGGAATAATAAAATACTTCAATTCAAATGAGCACACAGATTTGATATATATATATATATATATATATATATATATATATATATATATATCTGAAATACAGTGTATGTTGTTAAAAGCAATAAGTAATGCTTAAGAAATTACGAAATGTGTATATGTAAAATATTAAACAATAACAATGATTTAATCTTTATAAATGAATTTGAGTATGTTGGCTGAGGAACTGCATTTAGTAACATTATTTCTCTTTGCGGAACGTGGCACAAAGAGCTGTACGGTAACAGAAGAACTGCTGCTACTTTAGCACTGTCTGTCATGAGGAGAGATATATGGTCTGCACATATCACTCCTATTCACACAAATAAATATTACTTATGTTTGCAAATTACCTTTTCCTTCACTGTTATAGAAGTTGCATGGTTACCTTGTACAGAGAGAATCACATAACAGAGAGATAAAGAAAAACAGGCATGAGTTACACCAGTAGTATCGACTGAGCAAGTTACAAGGAGGATTCAATAAGGTCCATTATTAGGCCTGATCTTCAAACAACAATTATATGTGATGGCTTCAGTAACCAACTTATAGAGGGAGTCCAGTTCTTAATGATATAGCAGGATAATGATCTGCAGATGGCACTACCCACTTCTAGTATGATTGATCCAGCTGCATTTTCAGTTGAAAGCTATAAAGCACAAGTTAATGCATGCAATTCTGCTAGAATTAAAACAGTGAAACTGAATTTAGTGTGTGTGTGTGTGTGTGTGTGTGTGTGTGTGTGTGTGTGTGTGTGTGTGTGTGTGTGTGTGTGGCTGTGTGTCTGTTTTGGTAGGGTGCAGAACAGTGCTACTGAAAACAATAGAAAAAGCAGAATAATTGTTCAGTGTTCAGCTCCATAAAACAAACCAGTTTAAATAAATGAATATGCTTTAATGAAAGTGAAAGATGCAAGTGTGAATAAACTACACAAATATAAATGGCAATGTATGAAATCTAAATCCAGAGATCTGAAGGTCACTCTTACTTATACATGGCAGTGGGAAACCTAACTTCCATTCATACATTTAGCTCTTGTGGGTAGGAGATGACCAGAGATAACATTACTATGGCTGAGATTGTTGAAATGTATGCAACAAAGATGGCCAAAGGATGACATGGTAATGCATATGAGAAGAAACTGATGATTATGAGTGGTGGGAGGTTGGCATAGTGGTGGGAGGTTGGTATAATGGTTAAGGTATTTACCTTACAGACACAAGGTGCAGGGTTTGATCCTCACATAGGGAGAACTGGCTAGGCGTAAAATGGTCCATCAGGACAGTTAGCCCAGTACTAATCTATATAGAGTGCACAACCCTTCTGCACATTGGAAGCCATCAATAAATACAATCTTGGGTACTGACTAGCATTTCTATGGTATTCATTGGGATGGAATGGCTAGGCTTAAAATGACTTCTGCGTCAATCTCCTATGATCATGAAAATGTATTGCTTGGTAGAGAGAGAGAGAGAGAGAGGGAGAAAACCAAATTCACATGACTCAGGTTCATGTAATCCTGAGATTATAAATTACACTTACAATGCAACAGAACCAGTAGGGTTTGATCAATGGGCTGTGATTGATGGTTACACATGGACACTTCTTTACTTCTGAATTGTATTGAAATGCTTTTGGTCTATGTTAAATCATCAAAGTTTTAATTCTGTCAATGTCTAGTCATCGAGACAAAAACAAACAGTGAATGTTTGTTGCAGTGAACATCTGTTGTTGTTATAATTAAAACAATGAATAGCATTAGTTAGCCAACTATAATCAACAGCTATGTATTTTGGTATTACAACACCAGTTAGGTAGGAAGTGTGCAGGATAACAATCACATGCATGTTTTAGTTCATCGAATATATCAGTATACCTGTCAGAATGTTCTGTAAATAAAAACATATTATATATTGTAAGACTGATAATATATGACACTATAATTGTAAAGTAAAATATCTGGTACGATAGTTTGCCATGTAAATTTGCTGATTTTGCATTGCGCATCATTTTCTTTTTACATCACTGTTTGTTGGGATAGATAGGGTTCCGTGTTTACAGTGGTGTTTTACTGTGATTTTGGTTAAATTGTGGCTATATTTACTTCTCAGTTCTTATTCACATATGAACTGAGCTAATGTATAGTTTAGTAATGTTGTATATACATTCCATATGATGTTTACATAGAGTGTTGCTTTCTATTATTTTTTCCATTACTGGGTTATTCTCACTTTCACAATGTTGACAAACTATTCGCTGGTATTAATGTTCTCTGAAAGAAACATTCACTGTTTTCATCTTGATGAATAGACATTCATGGAATTAAACCTTCACTGATTTAACATAAAGCCAAATACATTTAAAAATATGATGTTTGATTGCACCCATGGATTAATCTCCCTTCATGATAAGATAGGCTCTAATTTGAATTAAATTGTTAAGAATGGGTACAGTAATGATAGTGGGAGAGATGGCAGTCCAAGCACAGGGCAGCAGAAAATAAACAAGTTGTACTGCTGGATAGACCACTAGGAAACACATCCTCCTGGCTGAGTTACATGTTATTACATATGCTAGTTTTGTATTTCTCACCTTTGCCTTTATCACTCATGTTCAATATGAGAATGACATAAAAGATACTAACGTGCTTTCTTTCTTACAGAGTGAAATAACTTGATACTTGTAGCTTATTATTAAATAAACCTATATATCTGATTGTGATGCTGCTTTTCTAGACTTAGTGACTTCTTTAATGGGCATCAAGAATAGTCACAACATGAGGTGGAGCTAAAATGGCCAAGTGAAAACAGCACCTGTTTAGAACTCTGTAGAATTACTCTTGAATACAGGAAAATAATTTCCTTATTGAAAAAGTATATACAGTTTTATAAATACTTACTTTTTTCTGATTTTGGAGAGGTTTTATAAATGTGTTCCAGTCAAATTTACATGGTGACAGAACTCCTAACTGAAAATGAGTAATTCTAAGCACTCTCATGCTGACATCTCTTTGAGAAAAGGTTTACAACTAGTGACATCAACTCTTCAAGAACTATCTTTGAAAATGGATGGATTCCATGACAGCTTAGATAACATAAAATAAAGCTGTCTCAAACAAAATGAGCTTTTTAAAGAAATGTTACAGCAGCAGCAAACAAAGTTTCTGAAATGGAGAATGCCTTAAATGACATTGATGGCAGACAGAAAGAGGAAGAAACACAAACTGATGTTTTACTAAAACAAAATACTTGGCTCTTAAATAAAATAGATGATCTGGAAAATAGAGAAAGGAGATGTGACATAAGAATTTTTAGTCTTCCTGAGAAAACTGCACGTGAGGACTTAATTTTCCTTTCTGAACTCTTGGCTTCCTAAAATACTAAACCTTCAAGAAGGATTTTCATATAATATTGAAAGAGCTCATAGAGCATAGGCAAACCTATCCTATCTTCCTCGATTTCTCCACCAAGGTCCATTATTATAAAATTTCTATCTCATACAAATAAATAATTTATAATTAAAACTGCATGGAGGAAAGCTCCCTTAAAATATAAACAAAATCTTATCAGATTTGATAATGATTATTCTTCAAAAACAATAGATCAGAGAAAGCACTGCAGGCCTCTTGTAAAAGGTTTAAGACAAAATGGTTTCCAGCTAAAATAAAAATACAATTATCTAACAGTATAAGAATCTTTAATAATCTAGAAGAAGTCTCTGCATTTGAAAAAAAAAAAACAATAACTTGCTACCTGTAACAGATGACATAGATTGGTCTTCTCCTTCCTGGAAATTAACCTCAGACAAAAGCTCATGGGTTGATATGAAGAAAAAAGAAATAAAAAACTGACTCTTATTTCAACTTCATCTATCAAAACCTTATAGTCTACACAAGTAGGGGTCTCTATCATGAATTTGAACGATAAAAAAACACGAACGCTCTTATATCGAATACTAAAAACAGAAAGCAGTAAATGTCAAACACACGGAACATGGAAAAAAATGTTCTTCTGCAAAACACCAAAAAAAAAAAAAAAAAAACACAAATCCAAAGACAATGAAATAAAGTTATCGCACCACAGGGGAGGAAATGGCAAAGTCCTGAAAATGGCCAAGTGATTTTTTTTTTTCCCTGGGAAAAAAATCACTGTTCCGTGTGTTCGACATTCAGTGCTTTCGATTTTTATTGTTTGAAATAAAAGAATTCACTCTTTTTATCATTCAACTTCATGATATAGACCCTCCAGTGGTACTGCTACCAGAGGGTACCACTGCACCAGCAGCTGGGACAGAGCTATCTGATGCAGATGGAGCAGGTAGGGCAGGGACTACAGAGGCAACAATGACAGGTTGTGAACCCAAAGTGCTGGGTGTCTGTACTGCCATCTGTAGAGGTATTGCAGGCCAAGCCGCAGTGGCCAGTCTACCTTTCTGTGCTATTTTGTGTTATTACTGTATATAAGGTTCATTCAGGTCAAAATAAGAGTAAAATTTGTGTTGCTTTAGCATCTGCTAGAGTTTAACATACTGTTTGTATAAGAAAAACGTGATCAGTTTTATTCCCTAATTCTCTGTTTGCTTTGTTTATTGGTTGTTATCATAGGTGATCATGAGATTGGCACTATGGAACTCCTATAACCTTATGTCAGCGTATTGTTAGCCTCTTATGATGATGATGGTGATGAAAATGCACCATCTGGTAATATAGAGGGTCGGTCAGACACAGATGTTGTGGCTCCAATATCCCCTGCCTATAATTTGGACATAGTTAGTATGCCAACACATACCCATGACACAGAGACCTCTGATATAGGACAGTTTGAGAGGGACACTGTTGATCAGGGTAGTGTGGTTACTCCAGTTGCATAGCTGGTAGCTTCTTCTCAAAGCCATCGTGAGGGTGAGGTGCCACACAGGAGGGTTGGTAAAGGCTCTCAGAGAAGGTCTGCTGTCCACCCTCCTCCTGATACTATGTCATTAGTTGCTGTCACATGTATGTGTACAGGCATGTTCCACCAGGGCCTCAGAAGAGCTAATGTGAGTATTAAATTTCATCAGTTCTGATGTGTATGAGTCCCTGAGCCATGCGGGTGGCTCCTTGGACAGAATGAATGACACATTGGATCGAGCAGTGTCCATGATGGAGCATCTGTTGTGGAGGGTAGGCATCCATGTGGCTGAAGGGTTGCTACATCTTCTGGTGTTAGCAGATGTGGCCATGCAAAATCTGCTTCCCACAGTAACATTCCTTCCACTGCTCCATCAGTGATTGCAGTGTTTACAACCAGACATGATGGGCCACAGGGTCATGTTCCTGGACGTAACTGTGAGGAGAGATCATCCAGTAGACATCACTCATATTCAAATAGCACACCAACTTATTGCCAGGGCCCTGGAAATAGCAGTGCAATTCCTGGTAAAGGTGGCTATTGTGGTCAGGGGAGATTATGCTGAACTGACTATTCTATCATGTACCACTCACACCTGCCTGAGATGCCAGGACATAGTGATAGCACATTGCTTGATTGTGTTCACACACACACACACACACACACACACACACACACACACACACACACACACACACACACACACACACACATACACACTTCGAAAAGAAAAATCACTTGCCAATACCACCTCACACATATAAGCTATTGAAGCAGTACTGTTGAGTGCTATACATCTGTTGTTACTTGCCCTGAACACTGTATACTCTGAGAGATACATGTGTTTCTTACACGCACACACTCACTTCTTTGTTGCCAGCAATGCCCTCCTACCATCCCCCACCACCCTGTGCAAATGATGATGACTGTGCCCTGCCCTTTGCACATGTCTGTGATTTAGGGTTGCATGCATATCTAATGCACGCAGTGGATGGCTAATGTTTACTGACTCACAGTCTTTCATTTATCAATATGTATGGCAGAAAAACATTTTGACTTATCCTTTCTAGTCATTTGTCAATGATTGCTTATATAATTTTTGAACCTCATTGTATTTCAATTATTATTGTAAGTAAAACAGTGGAAGCCTTAGGCACTTCAGTCTTACTTCTTGGTATAGCTGTGCAAAGGAGAGTATAATTGAACTGTTCCATATTTTACAGACAATAGTCAATTGAGATGCTTGATATTCAGTATCGGTTCTAATAAGTAACTGTATATTGCAAAAATATGGCATAGGAGATATTACTGACAACTGTATACCTCAGACAAGTGCTTTGCTTATGGGCATTACATATTTCCATGAGAGAGTTGTCACTTATACATTTTTTTTTCTTTACAAGTTCTACACTTACCTTATCATTACTAAAGGTTATAATTGTGCCATTGGGGGTTGTCCCAACTGATGATCTCAGAACACAGCCATTACATGGTTTAGTAAAAGTCAAAGAGTTGGACAGGCATCAGTTTTCCTGTATATATGTTCGTGGGATCATAGGCTTTGACCTAGATAGTGATTGCTTGTGCTATCCTTTGCCTCTTAGCCAGAACAAGAGTACTATGCTTGCCTCCCTCTGCCAGCACCATCTGCAGCTGGTAGTTTTCCCTCAGACTCTTCATCTATATTTGCTGATGATGAATATGATGCTGTCCCTGCCTGTGGTGTTCAGAACTGTGGTCCTAATGCTTGCTCTCCTTGTTGAAGCTGTACCATGCAAATTATATTCTGTAACATGGCACCGTCTGTAAATAGTTTAGCAGAGGTGCCTGGGACACACTACACTTCACTTACTGATGTGTGTAGACACTGTAACCTTGATTTACACAATCTAAACATACATTCCAGGATATTTTTCACTTGAGCATGAGCCTCATTGTATCCTTGTTTACTGGAGTTCTCTAGGTTTCTCATGGGTGTCATGAGCCAGGGTGCAAGTGCATAACCTGTAACAGATGCCCTTGAGGAATTTCATCTCTAGCAATCCAGGTGTACAGCTCACAGATGTGCCATATATCAGAGCCATGGAAACTGTTTGAGCTACCTGCACAGACAATGTAGATGATCACCTGAGCAGTACAGACAACCTGATAGTTTATAAAGTGGAAACCTTTTTCTGTTGATGTACCTCCTCCTCTGTTCTTCTATGGCCCCTGATATTTCACGGAAGTGTACTACTGCATAGAATTCCTGCATGCTTGTTTGTCTTTCCTGTGGAGTGCATAGCAAACAAATGTGATCCTTCCATGTAGCAGCACTGCATTTAAAAACTGATGTAATATTTTAGAGACCAATGCCCGTGATATGTGTCACCCCTAATATATCCCCCGTGGGTCTCTGGAAAATACCAGTAGCTAGTATACGTAATGCTATGCATGCCTTTGCTTCCATTTGTATAGGTTCTCCAAGATTTACTTGGGGCCTGAGGTGGGGGTGGCAGAGGTTGCATATTTTCTCCAGTGTTTCCCTGTCTACCTTTTATGTCTCAGCAATTTCTGTGTCATGCAGTCCATTATAAGTCAAACAGGATCTAAACACCCTACTTCCTCTTTTGCATGATGTCTGGCAGCAGCAGCAGCACCCTGATTTACAGGCTGTTGCACATGCAGCATAAAGATAGCAGGAGCAGCCCCAACACGTGTCTTTTTTCTAAATGTAATTATACTGCATTCAAAGAGTTTTGGTGTATACGGCAAAAGGCTACATTAAGAGTACATGATTACTTTAGCTAACCGAATAGCTCTGCTATATTCGATTGGTTAATTACTATGTACTTTGGCTCTTTATGTTGTAATTCCCATAGTCTGCTGTTTCTCTTTGGCAGCTCTGTACATCATGTAGAGCTATTTATGAATACCAAATAGCAGACTATCATGTAGCTGCTAATGAATCTGGCCCAAGATGCCCAGAATATGACATACGATTTATTGCCTTTGGGCAGTGAAATCAGCTTCCTTTTTTCTGCTTTTGATGTCCACTGCAATATATTCTAGTATGTTATAATCTTTACAAGCATTGTAACATTTTTGGTTTCCTTCAGATTATCTGACATAACTAATCCTGATAACTTTCCAGTTTGGTTTTGCTAGCGACTTACCACAATTTGTAGTCTCCTTTCTTTTTTTTTTTTTTTGTCAATTTTGCATTTATGCCATTACACTCAGCTTGCTAATTTTTAGAGTACTGCTCTAGTCATGTGAATTGATTTTCATCCTTTTCTTGTCTTCCTGTGTTCTAATTTCGTTGCACATCTTTATATTATCAGCAGAAATGTACAATCTGCTACTCAGTTCTATTATACCGTTACTTACAAAATATAGAAAATGGATTGCCACAGTTCTGAAACTTCCCACCTTACTAAGCTTTAGTAATTTTTTCATTTTTCTCATCATTTGACCAACGATGCACTATATGATCTGCTCTGATCAGTCTAATTTGTCCACTAATCATTGTATGATGCATATCAAATCCCTTCTTTAGATTTAATTAGGAGATGCTTTCATGAACTTACTAGATTTAGTCTCAGCATCCATGCTGTGAATCCATAATGTCATGGATTTTTTTTATTTTCTATGTTTTTTTTTCTTCTGGCTATGATTTCATGAAGTTTTTTAAAGCTGAGGTC
Organism: Protopterus annectens; assembly: GCF_019279795.1. Taxonomy (NCBI): domain Eukaryota; kingdom Metazoa; phylum Chordata; order Ceratodontiformes; family Protopteridae; genus Protopterus; species Protopterus annectens. The sequence continues at coordinate 441,327,183 of NC_056735.1, read as the reverse complement.
GATCTGACTAGTTAGTAAAATTTAACTTTTCTTAAGGTAGCCTATTGTTAGGTGCAATTACGTCTTTCTTTTTTTTTCTTTAGAAACCTCACCTTCTTTCCATGGTGTATTGAAACTGGCAAGTACTCTTTAGCTTCAGTGAAGTTTTTATGATTTTTTTTTCTATTGTCATGTGCCAAAATGCATATAAAAAGAACATAAAAGCACTGCTGAAGCATGAACGGGTGATCACATACTCATTTATTTTTAGTTCTAGGCTGCAGCTCTTAACATCAGCTGCCTGACACTGACCTTTTTTTTTTTTAAAAAAATACAGTATTTAATTTGATTTAAACTGTGTTGAAGGAATATTTAACTGAAGTGGCAGTTATTCTGCTCTTCAGTAACTTGAACTGAAGCTAGTGTTTGCTGAATTTTGTTATTTGCTAGTAATTACAGGTGTGGGGGTAGCCTATTTAAGTGGTGCATTGTGAAATATTTTCTGCTTAAAAAACTCAGCTTTGGCTGGCTAAGAACTTGGTTATATTCAACTGGATGTATAAGAGAATTTAAGTACCTTTATCTGCACTTTTTTTTTAAAATACAGTATTTAATTTGATTTAAACTGTGTTGAAGGAATATTTAACTAAAGTGGCAGTTATTCTGCTCTTCAGTTATTCCCACCCACCCTACCTGTTTTTGTTTTGGTGTTAATCTTAGTGGCCTTGAAACTGCCCGCCCCTCAGCCTGCCTCTGGGCCCATCTCATTTGCTCACTCAATTGAGTGCAGTGAGATCATATTCTGATTTCAGGCACTCCTACTGTGTACAAAGAGAGCATCTGGGAAACAGACAAAAAAAAATTAAGCTTATTTCCTGCCTTTCCTGTTAAGTGGTATAGACTATTTGTAGGTTTCTGAGCCCCCAAGCCCTTCTGTGTTTGAGGGAAGCCTTCTATTGTTTTTTTTTTTGTTTTGTTTTTTTTCTTATAACTAGCCAGTTTTCTAGTTTCAGCACTCAAATCTGTTTCTGTGATCTCAGCACTTGTTCAGATTAAAAAAAAAAAAAAAAAAAAAAAAAAAAAATTTTCATCTGCTTTTACTGTACTTGTGCTTCTACCTACTTCATTTTACTTTTGCATCATCTTAAAAATACTCAATTGTATTTATTACTGCTTGGTGTAACTCATTCTAAGCCTTTTGGTTTAAACACTTGGGCTTCGGACCAGTTGTTTTGCACTGAGAGGGTTTGTGGTCTGCACTGTTGTGGCAGAACAGGTAGCTTACATCCTTCTAGGTTGGGAACTGCTGATTGAGGGCTCAGTGTCTGTTATTCTAAAAGTGTATTAATTCTGGTTTAAGCACTTGGGCTTTCAGGCCAGTTATTTTACATTAAGAGGGTTCGTGGTCTGCACTCTTGTGGGAGGAGAGGCTGGACTCTGCCCTTCTGAGCTGGGAATTTCTGGTTAAAGGCTTATAGTGCATGCATATCTGAACTGCTTCTTACTGAAGTTGGTGCACCTTGTTTGCTGTGGAATAGACTGGATTCGGGCCTGCTGGATCTAGCTTTATTTGTGTAACTTGAGCACCAATCCAGACATTCTCTAAAGTATTCAATTGTATTTATTATTGCTTGGTTGTAACTTGCTTTAAGTGTAGCTATCATTCTAAGTCTTTTGGATTAAGCACTTGGGCTTCAGACCAGTTGTTTTACATTAGGAAGGTTTGTGGCAAGCACTGTGGTGGCAGGACAGGTAGCTTTCATCCTTCTAAGTTGGGAACTGCTGATTGAGAGCCCAGTGTCCAAGTGTATTAGTTCTGGTTTAGGCACTTGGGCTTCAGGCCAGTTATTTTACATTAAGAAGGTTCGTGGTCTGCACTCTTATGGGAGAAGAGGCTGGACTCTGCCCTTCTGAGCTGGGAATTTCTGGTTAAAGGTTTATAGTGGCTGAATATTTGAACTGTATCTTACTGAAATTGGTACACCTTGTTTGCTCTAGCATAGACTAGATCCAGGCCTGCTGAATCTAGCTTTGTTTATATGCTTGTTGTTTGTTTGCTTGTTATTTCCCTGGAAGCTAATTCCACCTAATACGCAGCTTCTCAGCACTTCTGTGGATCACTAGTGATATCTGCATTGCTTACTGTACTTATTTCCTTGTTTCACTTGAAAGAAAGTTACTGTTTGTCGTTTTGCATTTAGTTACTTGTAACACATTGCACTCAAGTTACCTGGCACTTGCTCACTAAAGCAATTATATAAGTCAGCACTAAAAATTAAAAGCACTACACCCTCACTCCCCACTGGCCCTTGTTTTCAATTATTAAGGAATTCCCAGTATTATTCTAGCATGTCCAAAGGTCAGTTGTCAATCTCCTCTCCGGTCCAGCTGGTGAACCTGGGAATCTTGAGGCAATGTTATAACTGCCTCATGTACACAGACAACCCTCTCCTCCTCCCACATAACACAAATTCTTGCGAGAGATGCAGCTATTTAGCCAAACTGGAGGCTGAGCTCTCTCAACTCAGGACTGGCAAGACCAGACAGGAGGAGAAGGCAACTACGCACACCACAAAACCAGCCTCACATAATACTACCACATCACTGAATCAAACACATAAACACACAAAGACATACTCGGAGGCTCTGAGTAAAAATTTACCTAAACAGCAGAGACCTCCAAAGCAGACTCCCAAACAACTGCTACCTCAAGACACCCCACAAGCAACACATAAACCACAAAAGCAGTGTGCAAAGCAGTCACAGCCCTTAAGGCCAAATACAACACCAAACATACTTGTCATAGGTGACTCCATAGTCAGACACACTGACGTCCCACTCACCAGGCTGAACAAGGAGAGGGTCACAGTAAGCTGCCTATTGGGCGCTAGAATCCGCCACATAACACAAGCACTCAGGTCACTCCACGGCAAGTACAAATATGACACAGTAATTGTCCATGCTGGTGTGAACGTCCTGAGACGTACCTCCCTGGACTACATAAAAAGAGACATAGAGGAGCTCTCTGATTATGTAGCCCAGGCAGGTATGACCCTGACCCTGAGCAGTATCCTTCCTTCACCAAGAATGATGCCACAATATAGAGACAAGATGATCAGCTTTAACAATTGGCTTAATGTCTGGTGTCATTCAAAGGGGATCCAGTGTTTGTCTGCCTGGGATGACATGCTTGACAAGCCACGCTGCTTCGCAAGGGACGGCTTGCACCTGTCACCCCTAGGATTCCGGATATTGGCTAAGGCTCTTGCCACCCCCATAGTGCCTTTTTTAGGCAAGGCTCAATTTCTAAACCTACCACCCTAGAAAACAAAAATGGGAAGAAACTGAGGGTAATGCTGCTCAATACCAGAAGTCTAAATCTCAAAATGCACGCACTCGAGGCCTTTCTCAGAACGGAGAACATCAATGTCTGTGCTGTAACTGAAACCTGGTTCAAGGCTCCTGAGAGCACCCTGGCACTATTAGGTTTTACCTCATATCATGCGTTCCGGCCCCAAAACCCGGACCACACCACAAAAGGAGGGGGTGTATCCATATTCATAAAGGATACCCACACCTCCAGGTTGGTGGCAACGCAGGAAGCTTTGGAAACCATCCAGGTGCAACTAACCATAGGCAAAACTGCTCTACAAATTGTAGCATGCTACAGGCCACCCTCTCAAACTCAGGAACCCCACACAGCCTTCCTGAAGACACTGTAGGCTATAAATGTATCTCCAAACACCATCATATTGGGTGACTTCAACTACCCGAATATAGATTAGGAACATTACTCAAGCCCTAACTTTCTAGCCCAACGGTTCCTGGAGTTCATAAATTCAAATGCCATGGAACAGCTAGTCACTGTTCCCACGAGAGGAGAAAATATACTAGACCTCATTATCACAAACATGGGGACAAAATGCTCCACACCGGAAGTATATCCCTCATTGGTGAGATCTTATCATAAACTAATCTCACTGGAAATCCACATCCCGCCCCCACCCCAAACAAAAAAGACCACAGTGAAGAACTTCTCTAAAGCAAACTTCACACTACTCAAGACTGGTGTGGTATCCTTCAAAGCCCCTGAGCCAGTGGAAACCACAACCCAAGCTGCGGAAGCCCTTACAAATGCCTTCTATGAACACCTCCAGGACTGCATGGATCAGGCAATCCCAAATAAAACCAAGACTCTTTCCACAAAGGGCAAACTTCCAGTCTGGTGGACCCCAGCCATTAACAAACTTTACAATAAGAGGAGAAAGCTATTACATGATAGAACAAAATCCATAAAAGGGAAGTCACCCCTGATCATTATTAGTAAAAAAATACGAGCACTCATAAAATCAACTAAGGCCAATTTTGAGAGAAAAATTGCCATGGATTCAAAGGACAATCATAAGGCCTTTTTCAGCTATGTTAGGAACCTGGGTGGAAACTCCCAGATATGCTCAGAATTAGTCCAAAATGATACAAAAATCACTGAACCCACAGACATTGCCAACATACTGGCAGACAGGTTCAGTGCAAACTTCACCCCCCTCTCCCCCCCTAAAGGAGAGATAACTATCCCAGCGGAGTGTAGCCTCCCAGACATCTCAAATGCGCAGGTGAAAGCTGCTCTCTCTAAAGCTAAAAACACAGCATCAATGGGACCAGATGGTGTCCCCGGCTGTGTGCTACATGAGCTAAATGAGGAATTAAACCCGCACATAAGGCAGCTGTTTAATCTCAGCCTTACCACAGGATACGTGCCCAAGGAGTGGCATACGGTAACTGTGGTCCCACTCCACAAAGTTGGTGCCTCTACGGACCCTGGTAATTACCGCCCCATAAGCTTAGCAAGTCTAGTCTGTAAAGCTATGGAGAGGATCATAATGGAGCTCATAAACAAAGATATAGTGGACTTGCAGACATTGGACCCGACCCAGTTTGGCTTCGTCAAGGGAAGAACATGCCTTTTGAACTTGGTTGACTTCTTCGAAACAGTCACCAAGGCCATTGATGAGGGAAAGGCAGTCCATACAGCCTACCTTGACCTTGCAAAGGCTTTCGACACAATACCCCACTCGGGTATTGTAGAAAAACTTACCAGCTTAAATGTAAACCCATATGTCACAAGATGGGTTGCAAACTGGCTTAAGGACAGAACCCACAGGGTTAGAGTTGCTGGCGCTATGTCAGACTCCAAGCCGGTCACAAGTGGTGTCCCACAGGGCTCGGTCCTTGGCCCCCTGTTGTTCGGCATCTACTTCTCAGAAGTACAGGCCAACATGGGAGGACTTTGGCTGACAAAGTTTGCAGACGACTGCAAACTGGACGCTATAGTGGAAAGTGCATCGGACACGGATATCCTTCAGAAGGGACTCACGGAAACAGATAGCTGGTACCAGAGCCATGGCCTGAAGTTAAACACCAAAAAATGTATAGTCATACCCTTCGGGAAAAACAAGGTAACCCCAAGCTACCATATAGATGGCAATCCACTAAGCACAGAAGAGGTTATCAGGGACCTGGGGACCCAGGTTGATAGTGGCCTTTGTTTTGACACTCACGTTGCTAAAGTGGTTAGAAAGACCTTCTACATTGCCCACCTGATCATGAAGGGATTCACATCCAGATCTAGTGAGGTCATTGTTCCCCTGTACTCTTCACTTATCAGACCAATGATCGAGTACAATGCCCCATTCGGGATGTATCTCACCCGACATCTGCAGCAATTGGAGAGACCCCAAAAGTTCCTCACCAAAAGGATAAAGGGACTCCAAAATCTGTCATATGCTGCCAGATTGAAGAAACTCCAGCTCTATTCAGTCGCATACTGTCTGCTCAGAGGTGACATGTGCCTGACATACAAGGCCATGTCCAACCCGGAATTAATGGACATGCTCCACCTCAAAAAATCCAAATCCACCAAAACCACTAGAGCAAGTGACTTAAACCTTAGCACAGATATAAATAGGACATGCTGGAGGGATAGATTTATCACTCAGAGACTCCCTATGCTGTGGAATAAAATCCCAGTCCATGTGAGGCAGAGCACCTCGCTGGCTCTGTTCAAGAGAAATCTTGACCTGTGGATGGGAGATCTTAAGTTTACCCCGGGAATCATCTCTGTGTCACTGCTGGATAGAGGCACAATAAACTAATGGGCACAGTATTTTTTCATATAAGGGGTGGCGTAAGCCACAAAAATTTGGGCTAGGCTTATAAATGCCTTAGGGCAGATAGCCTAGTATAAACCTATGAACCTATGAACCTATGAACCTTATTCAATACAAACCCAGACCCTCGTACTACCCCCATTGTAATGGGATTGATGGCTGGAATTAAAGGGTAGATGGAGAGCACTTGCATTTCATGTTGTCATCAATGTTACTTACCTGGCATTTTTTTCACATTACTTCCCTCCACAGCATGGTCATATCATGATTACTCTTGGCTAGACAATGAGGCATGACTGTGAATGTGTCTCTGGATTGGACCCTTGTAGTGTCCACACCTGTCTGTCTTCCTGCCCCTCAACCCAGTGTCATGTCTCTGAGTTCTGGCTTGCACCAAAGTTTCTCAGTGAGAAGGCTATCATGATCACAGCCACCCAAGATAGCCAAACTCATCCACCCTGCCTTGCCCTCAGTCACCCAAGTTGCTAATCAAGCTAGGTTGTATAGACCATAAACAGGTCTTCATCAATTTACACCTCCAGCAAGGCTCCTGGTACCCACTTACTCATCTACATTTTTTTCTGGATCAATCGCAATGAAAGTTTTGCAGCTATAGTAATACCTCAGTTTGTACTAGAATGTAATCTAGATCCTAATACAGATAATGTATAAATTGCAGATAAAGTTAGTGTTGTCATACATGTAGTCTCTGTTACTCACTTGATCCTGAGTAAGAACTTGTAGTAGTAATCTGTGTCTTAAACAATGAGTAGTATCAGGCCTTAGTTTTCCATCTCCACAGTGATGTAGATACTAGACTTTTCTTGTTTCTCTAGTATAAGTAGTTATATTGTGCCAGATGTTCCCGAAGGAGGAACATTTCTACATTGTTCTGGATTACACACTCAAAACTGATCAGCAAAATAATTCTTTATAGAAAAAAAACATCCAAAGTCTGCCCACCACAAGTTTACCCCCCAAAATCATGATTTTGCATATAAGAATAGGAAAAATCTGAAACAAAAAAAATGTTGGATGTGCCTCATAGATCCTTACTCCCATACATGTTTTCCTTCCATACTTATCATAATGGCATACCCCTGAAGATAACAGCAACCTCATGAAAATAAATGGTAGGGCTACGTTAGCTGTACATATTACAGTTAGGAAGAAGCAATGAAAAGGATCCAAGCAAGATTTGAATAATAAAATAGCAACAATGGATCTGACAAAACAAATCATCAGCATCATCATTATCCTTCTTTTCCCATTTTTTACATAGAGGACAGAACGTCACATCAACTGTCACCATATTTCTTAATTCAGTACTACTTTTCTACCTTCTACAATAGTCAGACCTGATTGTCACAGGTCTTCTGTCACACAGTCTATCCACCTCTTTGCTGGATGTCCTTGTTTCCTCTTGCCTTCTTCCTGTTGGTCCCAAATCTTCTTCATTAGACTGTCTTCTACTTTTCTGCACATGCCCCAACCAACATAATCTGTTCTCTTTGATCTTCTCTGCTACTGGAGCTACTTTGGCTTCTGCTCTGATACCATCATTTCTTCATCTGTCAAACAGTGTGCATCCTACCATCCATCTGAGGCACTTCATCAGCATCATCTCTTGCTTTTTAACTGCTCCGCCTTTAATGTTCAGGTTTCTGTACTGTACAGTAGTGCTGGTTACACCACTACTTTGTAAACCTTACTTTACAGCTTCTGTGGCATTCTTCTGTAATATACTACACCTGACACTCTGTATCAGTTGACTGCAGCTGCCTGGAATCTAGTTTAGACCTCCTCATTCGGATTCCCTTTTCCCCAACCACCCCTCTCAAATAACTGAAGCTATTAACCTATACCAATATTTTCCCTTCTATCTCATTTCTCAGCTTTTCCTAATTAGCCCTCCATTTGCTGCCATTCCAGCTGTCTTCTATGTATTCGGTTTCATCCCATGAGCCTTCTGGCCCTATTATTTGCTGAAGTTCTGGTTTGGATTCTGCTTGTAATAACCCTCCCCATCTGTTTGCTAATGTAGTCCATCAGCAGAGTGGGCTCAGAACTAAACCAGGATACATACACACTCCCACTTCTACTAAGAACCCCCCATGTGGGTCTGAACCCTTCTCATTGCATCACTGACCCTTGCAAATAGTCTTCACTAATTATACCAATGATTTTAGGACTTCAAACCATCACAGGACTGCCAAAATTAGCTTTCTTGGAACATAGTCATGTGCTTTCTCCAAATCGTGGAATGCCCATTTGGATTCTTATTTCTAGCTTCACCTCAACTACATTTCTGTCTCACTGCAAACATTTGGTCAGTTATAATACATACTGATCTGTAGATAAACTGTCCATTTCCCATCTGACTTTCTATCATTTTGTTTATTCTTTTATCAATCACCATCTCCAGAACATTCATGAAGTGTGTTAGGAGTTTAATACCTTTATGTTTTTCATGCTTGTGAATATCCCCTTTTCTCTTGTACACTGGCACTAGAATGATTATTTTCCAGCCATCTGGGATATGCCTTTCTCTCCATATTGCTATGAGTACCCTCTGGAGCCATTTCTCCCCTAACTCATCCAACGACTTGAACATATCACCTGTGACCAAATCTGAGCCCGTTGTTTCGGGGACTTCACTTATCATAGTGCTGTTTGTACTTCTGTGGTGGGCTCCTCTTCTGCTTCTTCTTCTCTCATCATAGGCTGTGGCTGGGCCAGTACAGGCTCTGCAGGGTTTTCTTCATTCAGAAGCTGCTGGAAGCATTCCTTCCATCTGTGTTTGATTTTCTGTGGACTGGTGAGCAGGTTGTTGCTGGCATCCATTATGAAGGGTGTCTAATAGCTATCTTCTTTATCTTGCTGTCCTTGACTTGCAGCATGATAGAGTTTCTTTGTGCCATCTCTGAGTCACTGTCCAGAATCTGGTAGAGTATTCCAATGCCTTCTTTTTGTTATTACAACTTATCTCTTAGCCCCTGTGTTGCCCTTTTCCTCTTAGCATGGTCTATCTTTTCTATCTCCAAAGTTTCCCATTTTTTCCCTGCGCTCCTTCTTTCTTTTGATGTCTTCCTGGCCTTCTACATTCCACCACCAGCTTTTCTCATGTACCTTATTTTCACAACTGTCTCGGCCACATAGCTGTTCTATAGTCCTCAGACATGCTGTTTTGAGGCACTGCCATTCTTCTTCTTCTGCAACCTCACCTATTTCTTCTTCTTCCTGAGGTGCTAGAGCCCTGAGTATTTCCTGGAGCTCTTATGTTTTCTTTCCAGACAACTTCCAGGTCTTCAGCCTAGTCTCTGTTGTTCTTACAGCCTTGTCTGAACAATGATTGTGGCAACCACTAGTTTGTGCTGTAGGCTGACTATTTCACTGGGTATGCCTTTACAATGACTTATTCTGCCTCACTGCCCTTTCCTTACTAGAAGGAAGCCTATGTGAGTTAATTTTGGCTAATTCTGTTTGTGATTAAGTGATTGTCTCATTCTTGTTGATCCAGCACCATCAAGCCATTTGCCAGACAAAAGTCTAGAATGGCCTTTCCTTCTTTATTCCTGTTGTATCACCCATGTAGATGCAGGTGTCCTCATTTCTTCTTCTGCCTATCCCAATATGTGTATTCATGTTCCCTGTTATTGACAACAACTCATGTTGTCTTGGTTTATGTACTAAATCTTGCCACTACTGCAGAGCATCAGTGGAGATTATGAACAGTGCCATAACCTTTGTCTGATTGCCATGAGTCTGTCACTAATTCTGATGACATCCCTCATGTTTTTTTTAAAGCCACTCAGTCACCATAATTTCTGCACCATTTTAGGTCTTTCTTTCCCCTGTGTGGTAGGTTCTAGATCCCTTTGCTGCACTGCCATTACATTTTGTCTCTTAGATGCAGAGGATGTCCAGCCTCATTCTTGCCATCATTTTATCCACATCCAAGCTGTGTCTTGACAGTGATCTGTGAACCTACATTGAGTATAGCAATCATTAGTTCATGTTTGGTAGCTTGATTTGTTTTACATCTAGCTTTCACTCAACAAAGCTATCCCAGGTTACTCAGGCTGTGTAACTAGACACCAGATCTCCAGTAGCTTACTGATCCAGGGCTGCTGGGCTTTTATGGCAGGCTTACACTGGCTAAAAGGGGTACATAGATCCTTTCTACCATTAGCATGGGTATCTGGCATAGACTAGAATAGGCCAGGTCTTCAGCCCACTTATTGCTGACAAATACCATGCCCCTTTTGGCACAATTAGTCAACATGTCCAAATCAGCTTGAACTGATTTTTTACACCATTGAGTGGCTAGCCCTGACTCATTGCACAATTTGAGATCCACATTCTCCTGTCTAGATGATATTGCTCACCATACTTGAAGCCTACAACAGTTAGTCTATACAACCCTTCCACTGATAGGTGCAATCTATAGTCTGATCTGCTACCCACAAACTTGTTCTTGGGTAGGTTTAAGGTAGAAGCACCTAGCATGTTTGTGAGGTAAGAAGACATCTAAAAACACACAGGAAGAACCTGCAAACTCCATACAGGTATTGGCTGAAGGTCAGGATCAAACCGTGCATATTGTGCATGAGAGGAGAAGAGTTTTATGTATCTCTAGATGGTGCCTATAGATCTGGTTGTATAGACCAATGGATCTTATGTTAATCAATGGATCTGAGAAAAGGCAGCATTAAAAAAGGAACAAAAATACATGAAGAATGATTTTTATTTGCAATCTTAATTTATATGTGCTAATGAAGCTTCTGCATACTTTATTTGCTGCCAGTGTATTAGATTTCATATTGAAACTAGACAACACCCTAGCTTAGACAAACAATACTCTGATTATTGCCATTTGAACTGGGTTTATTTGTACCCTGAGGGTTGGAGGACCTTCCCAGGGAGAGGTTGGGGGAAGCATCCAATTAACAATTCGTCTTAATTCTCATATGAATAGGTGAAAATCAGATTACCAGGTTAGCTAAGAATTCTAATAGTGTTTATCAGTAGAGTGAAATAAATCTATTTATTAAATTATGCTGAAGGAATATTTGTACATAGGAAATTAAACAGCCCCTTCATTATGCATAATTGTGCATTTGATAATGCGTTTATCAACTGCATTAAATAAAATTAAGTTGCAATTCAGCATTATGCCTGAAAATAAAGTGTAATTGATTGCATGGCGGTCTCATGTCTGTTTTTTCATGTGAAGACGAGAGCTCAGGACAAAAGGATATTCTGAACAGAGTACATTGTTCTCATCTCTACTCCCATTCAGGTAAATGAATGCCAGGTATGTCCAGAGGAGGGAACTACATAAGCAGCGAAAAGAGTAGAATGCTACAATGGTCTTTAAAGAAGTGCACATTGGTGTGCAGTGGAATGATCATAAATGTCATAGATATATATGTGATAATAAGTGATCAATAAGGACGTGGTTTAGGTAGAGATGTACACAGACAAGGAAGCACCATTTTTTGTTATGAATGAAATCTCCAAACATCACTTTACACTTCTTTGAACTCAATGGCAGATGCTGATTACCCTCCAGTTCATCAGAGCCAATTAGAAGTTGATTAAAATTGACAGATAAGTATCATTGATGAAATATTCAAACTCTTAGAAAAATTGACTGTTGCACCATATAGACAGGTTATACTGGGAGCTTGGAAACCATTAAGGTTTAAGAGTTAAAGTGTATTTTGATTATACATTGAGGGTTCCATTCTGACTAAAGTTGAGCTGCTTTTAAATACACTGTACTTGATAACAATAAATTGTGGTCAAATTGAATGGTGCTTTCTGTTTTTTTTTTTTTAATATATGTGGGTGGAATGGGGAAAAGTCTGAACAATGCAAAATACCCTTCTGCAGTTTTTTGCATATCAATAAGTATGAGATAAGAGTAAAACAGTCAGGTTGTTCTTCATCTACCTAACAAGTTAGCCAATGGCATAATGTGTATATTAGTAAATCACCTTCTCCCACTTTAACAGGCACTATCAGAAGACTGGGAAAAAAAAAACATTTTTTTCTTCTGTTTGAAGTTAGAAAATGGTATGCCTGCATCATTGTGTTGTTCACAAAAACTAATAAGCCTCTGCATTTAGCAAATTATCTGACAATGAATTAAGGCAAATGAAAAAATGAGAATGCACTTAACAGCTTTTATACTGTTTATACCTTTTATAAATTCTTAGAACTATTATTAAAGTAATTGTTCATCTTTGCAATTACATTTTATTCCAGTCTAAAGAGTACTACCTTGAATTTATTAAAATTAAAGCAGAAACGTTTATTACCATGTGAGTCAAGTCCTAAACATTTATACACTTAATCTCCATTAAAACTAGGGTTTCAAATGAACTATTTGGCAGAAAAAAAGAATGCTAAATAGCATAGAAAAACCAAACCGTGTGTCAGGATAATTCTATCAGCTCTCATACTCATATCATATATATTATTATAAAGGTGTGCCATGCCATTTCCTAAGTAGTTAGCAGTATCTTATTTCAGTATACAGATATTTAGAACTTTTAAAATATGCATGTGTCTTCTGCTTAAAGTTGTTTTATGATGGCATACTCTGTTTTAAAATATGAAAGGCATCATGTTTAAGTAATAAGAACATATTCCCTCTGCTATATTATTTTTTATTGCTCCCATAAGAATTACAAATCAGTACTGAAGGTGATGGTGAAGGACAGACTAATCAACATGCCATAGTCCCTTTTCCCATTTAGTATAAGTAAGTGGTAATAAACATAATTCATTTTAATTCAGAAATAATTCTACCACATCACATCTATGCACTTATGTTGATGTAGTGTAAGGAGGTACTTTCCTTTGGTGACTCAAAGCTGACATGTTATGTCACTAGCACAATTGGCTATTAAGAATGATATAAATGTAAATTAAATAAATTAAATACTTAGAGAGCTATCAGATAGCCAGCACTTGCAGTCTGTATGTTCCTAAAGTAAGATCCATGGGTAATCAGACATTTTCTTTGGCTTCAGAATAAGAGAAGTCACATTGTGGCTCCAAAAATCTACCCCGGGATTCATTAAGCTTGCGCCAGGTGCAGGCGTAGCGTAGGCAGTATAACGCCAAATATGGCCGCCGAGCGATTCAGGTATGATCCAATTCCACGTGTACGCCAGATCTGTGCAGCTCTCGGCTTAAGTATGCTAATCACGCCATGTGCAGTGCCGCACCATGCAAATGAAGGTACATAGCAATTCATAAAGTGGTGCAAGCGTAGCGTAAGCCAACAGAAATGTAAACCAAAAAAAAAAAAACTGTTTACATTTTTCCAAACAGAACATCGGAGCTATGAAAGCGGACCAGACTCATGTATTAGAAAGTTAACATATGCCAATAGCTAAATATACAGCCAATGACATAAGAAAAGATGCACAACACCTAAAAAACAACATTAAATGTCATGTCCACAGTAACGCAAAGTACAACTGCAGGGCATGTGTGCGCAAACGGGAACACAAAGAAAATATATACAAATGTCATAAAATCGCAATGTAATACAAATCATGATTTCACCATAATACTCAATGGTATGCATGGTACACCACAACAAAGCTGCAAGGGTTGCTAAGGGTCTGTGACAGTGTTTGGCGCGGTAACTAGGAATTAGTAGTCAATGCCATGCAAATGAGGCAAGTAATAGTGAATCTCAAACATCCCGCCAGACTAAGGATGTACCATATGGCGCAGCGCTACAACACCGAGGAGTGGTTTAGAGGTATACATGACATCAGCAGTGGGGTGTGCCACCATAGCTGTAAGCATATTGGAGCAATGCAAATCCACCCTGGCCATTGCTAAGCAAAGCCGCAGGACAGGGGTGGGGATGTAGGTATAGCATCGTTTAGCTGAGAGCACATATGGTGCCTGAAAGTGCATGTGTACAGGGATGAAAATATGCCCGAAACCCGGTAAGCGGACGCACGCACTGCACACCATAGCTCAAACAGGAAGGTTAGGGGAAGAAAATAAGGAAATGCCACAGTAGGGTTATTGGAGTACAACTGAGCAATTGACACCTATTAACTCACAGTGGGCAATCGACGGCAGCTGACAAGTCTGCTCGCAGAAACCTGCAAAACAGGATAGGGGAGGTGTTGGAATGCAAAGAAAAGAGAACTGTCATAGCAGAGCAAAGCAAAAATGCAGTAGACTGGCCATAGAACACATTACGCAAGATAAGCCAGGTTTAGGAAAGTACATATGAAAGCAGGCTGCTGGATGCATGCCAGAAAATGGGAGGTGAAATGTTAAGAAATGTAAAGGGAAGGGCAAGAGGTAATCCACGGCAGCCAAATGTAATTTAACACCAAAGGCACCACAATAGTAGTACCTGTCGTAAAACACATAAGATACCCTGTAGCTACGACCATACATACACACCCTATGACATCATCAGTGTTCACAGCACAATAGTATAAAGTGTGAAAGCACCTCACACACACCTGTGTATTCCCAAACACTGCACCATCGGTGTAAACAGATGGGGAACTTTTACAATGTACATGTTGGGAGCTGCCATAGCTGTGATTCATCACCATGTGTTAGAGACTGAAGGTGTTGTGGAGGATAATGCTGACAACCACCGCAGGCCCCGAAGGAGGAGAAGAGTGTTCAGACCAAGGGTAACCTACCAGGGGCTACATGATCTGGAGATAGTAGAGCCTTACAGGGTGGACAGGGACATCTTACAGCAAATAGTTGAACTGTGCTGGCCATGCCTGAGATCCAGAAACAACAGAGGGGAACCCATCCCAGTGGACACGAAGGTATGTGTAAGCTTGCGAATACTAGCCACAGGTACCTTTCAAAGACCAACTGGAGATATAATGGGGATCTCACAGGCATCAGCATCCAGGGTACTACACCAGTTCCTGGATGCCATGTTACCACATGCCAATGAGTATATATACTTCCCCCGAACTCAGGAGGAGTTGGCCAGTAATATGCATCTCTTCCACCATGTGGCACACTACCCAGAGGTACTGGGTGCAATAGACTGCACGCACATACATATCAAGTCACCACCCAGTGAGCATGGTAGGCGCTATATAAACCGCACGGGATACCACTCCATCAACTGCCAGGTCGTGTGCAATGCCCAGGGCATCATCATGGATGTGTGTGCTGGCAGCTCTGGAAGCTACCATGACTCCCATATCTGGCATGCCTCACAGCTGTATCAGGTATTCGTCAGGGGGGACATCCCACATGGCCACCTTGTAGGGGATGCTGGCTATGCACTGGAGCCATGGATGATGACTCCCATCAGAAATGCACACACACCCATGCAAGAACGCCATAATGAGGCATACGCACAAACCAGAATCATCATAGAGCGTGTGTTCGGGATGCTGAAATCACGGTTCCATTGCTTGGACATATCTGGTGGAGCCTTGCAGTACTCTCCAGGCACGTGTGCCCACATCTTCATAGTATGTGCCATGCTACATAATATGATCCTGCAGAAACAGCTGCAGCAGGGACATAATGGTGATGGCCCTCACAGCCCACCACAATTGCCAAGGCCATCACAGGCACAGAGGGATTCAGACCACGAACACCCTGTGCCAGCCCCAGTAGGCAGATGGAGGCGTGCCCAATATGCCTATGCCTTGGCAAAGAGGGAACGTATAGCACATACTCTGACAGTGTAGGCCCCTACGGACAGACACACCTCTCCACCTGCACACAGAGTAAAATGGATGGCACCCACACACGACCACCTGCAAATTGTAATGTATAGGTGGCCTACTGTGTGAATCCTACATAGGCAGCCCTCAACCATTGCACACACAACAGCTATTGGAACAAGGAATGTCAACACCTGAACAGTACACACACCTATCAGCATATGTTGGTACTGCATGTATAGGTTCCTAGGTACATCGGTAGGTACACGCCCGATTGTCAGAGGCCATTCATCAATCGAGGCAAACAGTGTCTGCTGTCGCCACCACATCGAGTAACCAACTGTCCCTCAGTGGAGCAGAGCCAATTGCGAGATCCATGTGTGTAATCACTGTTCCCCACACACTCTGCATGGATTCTCTGGTGTGTTAATGAGGGGCTCCATATAATGTAATCATGGATGTAGTGGCAAACCATGGGGTGTACCCATAACAGTTATCTGTCACCCCAGCATGCTCCACCTATGGTTGTGTGAAGGTGTAGCACATTATAGTGTGTGGCTCACTGTGACATACATTCCCAATGCTGGAGCACATCCATTAAACATCACTTGGACATACCATTAATAGGTCTCATCCATATGTAAAATAACTGAGTTACCCATTTGATTGCAGTATGGAGTAACAGCCATAGTACAGTCCACATACAAAATGCCATAACACGTGTACAAATCCCAGATGCCCAGGTGGTAAATGCACTGATTGTCGTGCATGTTCCCGGTTCCACGTCCTGCAAGGGACGTTACATAATCCCAAAGGCATAAATAATGGATACTGGATGCAGGTCATCAGATCAGGTTTAGCACATGTTAGCAGGAATATGCGTTGCCCAGTGCTGGTAAGCGTCGTTTAAACATGACTATACAGATATGCGCGAAACAGGGCTAAGCTTCTCTGAATATCGCGCAGATCACGGTCAATGATGTCCAGAACAGGTGAAACCAGCATTATTCACCCCTGTAATAATAGTGCCTACTCTGAAGGGTAAAATGACCGCTGCCAGGAGTAGAACACGCAATCATGTACACAATCACCTAACACTAAGCTACCCAAGATGTACCAACGGCAGGTGTGTAATGTGACAGGTTCAAACAAAAACATGTGGAGTCCAGGAAACAGTATACACCGACATGTACACAATGAAAGGTGTATTCTCCCTCTCACTCTCTCTCTTATATATATATATATATATATATATATATATATATATAGATATATAGATATATATAGATATATATGTATATATAATAGAGATAGAAAGGGTGATAGAGAGATATATGTTGATATATACGGATTCACCTATATCTGCAAATATATAGATAGGTCAATGACATGTACACAACCATGGAGGTAGAAATAAATAGGATACTGCCAGCTATGGAATGTGTCACATACGACATGCATAATCATGAGGCTTAATGACCGAAAGAACACAGTACCGGAACACTGGAACCAAGTGTAATATTATCACGATATTAAGGGACATTTAGTTATCGCTGCCGGTGTTGCGGTCCATGTAGGTACTGTGTTCAACTGTGTTTGTGATTGCTGTAGTTTGTGTATGTGTGTGTTGAGGGTGCCGTGTGCATTTCCATGGGACTGTAATGTGTGTGTGTCTGTGTTTGCATCGTGTGTCTGTTAGTGCTAACTCGGAGGTAGATCATTACAGTAGGTGTGGTTATAGCTGGCCGTAGGCATACGGTTACCACCTGTCCCACTTTAAGAGGGACAGTCCCTCCCTGGGCAATTGTGTCCTGACAAAAAATACTAAAAGGGCAAATGTCCGAGATTGTAGGACATAATTATGTCCCATATATTATGTAATAGTTGCATTAAATAGTTATGCCTGTATCTACAAAACGTAAATGTTACATGAAACATGATAAGTAGCTAAAGTGCTACAAGAATAAGTATGTATTCAGGATAAAAGTATGTTCTATCCTGTGTACTGACCATGGGTATGTGTCGGCCTGTAAACACTGATGTGTGTCCTGCAAATGTCCCACTATGGCCATTTGAAAAGGTGGCAACCCATGCCAAAGAGGTTCAGTCACCAACACAACTGCAATGAGTGCAAATATCTGTGACAGAAATACATGAGACAGCTGTCATTTAGTAACATTCCTTTACATATTGTTGTATTTCTGGAGGTATGGAAGTACCAACCTCACCTGCATACTATATCGAAACCAATTAACAATGGCTCATTGTATAAGCCCGTAACAACCATACTTCAGTCTACTAACTGAGAGGTCTTCAATTAGGGAAGGAGCCCACACACATATATGGAATATGCAGAAATGCAGTCCCCACAAACCTGTATATGCTATGTACACCCACCTACATCTCCCCCACACCCAAAACAATTGCAATACAGACTGTAATAACATCACAAACATCCACTCACTCAATTACATCTGCAGAGGCATTAACATACCTTGTGAGAGACACATTTGTAAAGGCGCCATGTGAAATCGTAGCTGTTGTATAATGGAACAGATGGCGATGTTACAGGTTTTGTATGCAATAGTCCCTTATCAGATGGTTGAGATGACAGGTACACTACCATGTAGAACCACATACTCTAGCCATCACACACAATCCACGGGGGACATGAATTCAAAATATCCGTGTCTCTACAAATAGCAGTTGCTGTTGCAATTCCTCACAACAAAACACATACAGGCCATCTCCCCAAAGGTAGGGCTAAAGGGCAACACCCAAGTGGAGAATTTAATTATACCCCATTGTTGCCACGTAATTGGTGAATGGAGTAGCTGCACAGCTGATGTGCATGGAATAATTTACTTAGGAACACCAATTGGCCCCAGGAAACCACATGTTACAGGTATCGACGTAAATAAGGATGACTTGCCATACATTCAAATCGTATGCTCATACCATAGAACCGTTTAAACAGTAAAGGTGTAAGAGAGATATTTACGAAGATTCGGAACGCTAACAAGGTATGTAGAACACTTAGTATGTTAGTGTATGTAGAGCCTGTTTTGTATTAATTAAAAGTGTAGGCAATGCAAAAAGTGGGAAAATGTATTATGTAGTGATGTCTTGTTGAGCATAGTAACACTTGTAGAAATTGTGTGTCCTGCTGTGGGCCACAAGGTAAACATCACATACACCACAAGGGATGTTACATGAGGGCTTTAAACAGAACAATTCCACACCACCCACCGTCAGTGGTAGGGTATGTCCAACAAGTACGTGCCATAGCAGGGGATAGTATATGTTGATATACTGTCACAGTAGGCATGTGTATGGGCATATAACGACAATAACATGCCTAAGGTGGTCCTTCTGTGCAAGTATGCTTTGCATTATGGGATAATGTGTAAAATATGTGTAATGTACAGTATTGTAGGTAGATATGTCAGATATTCTACACAGCATAACTGTTATATCATGCAAACAAAAGGTATCGTCTATTGGCATGTACAATACACAATAACAGGATACATATGACTTGTAGTCACGTGACACTGTTACAGCATGATAGCTAATCGAAATGGAAGAGCTACTCAATTAACCATGTACAAAGGACATGTAATAGCTTCACAGGTTCATAGTGAAGTACTATGCTGTCTGGCAAGTCTATGTGTAAGCCCAACTACAGTGTTTACACCGACAGCACCTCTCTAGGGTGGTGTCCTGTCTGTGAACAGCAGAGCCATGTGTTACCTGCACCTCTGTACAGTACAGCCACTGCAGTGATCCCTGGCATATCAGTGTGACCGCCTACAGAGTCACCTATGACCGGTGTGGTGGGTATGTTATAACACCCTATTGGCTGTAGTTGATGGGCACACATGAGTCAGTGGGCTATAACTAATTATTGTTATGTTTGGTGATGGGGGCTGCCTCTGGTGCCTACACAGAGTATTGAGAGGTTCTGCAAATGTCGTACTCATACTATGTGTGGCCTGTGGTGGTGGAGATCTAGTGAGACTATGTGATGAGTGGGGTGTGTTGCAAATGTTAAACATCCCCACATGAATGTCAGGTTCAGTCTGGGTTGGTGAGAGCATTACCCCCAGCATGGCTACATATGTGCATCTCCCACAGGCTGTAGTGTCGTATGTTGGGAGTTGAGCATTGACTGTGTACATGAGACAATTGCTCTATTGCCACATGTTTGCCATATTCATCATATAGACAGGCAATAGCACTGGTAAGTGACACTTGGACATGCCTGGATATTCAACATTGTCTCACAAGATATGTGAGTTATGTGTGTACAACAGCTGTTGTACTGTAAGCAAGCTGGAAATGTAAAGACAGACAGTGTACTTGTAAGAAATGAGTTGGAATGGGTGCTATAGTGATTAGTAGCTCATGAAGTGCTTACATGTTCTGAACAAGTGCTGAGCATGAATATGCAATACAGATAGGGTGTTGGATAATATCAACCCACTGCAACCCACAAGTGGAGACGACAGTCATAATTGGAGGCACTGCACTATTACCCTGCTGAGTATGGTCTGCAAGTCTATGAACCTTTATCAACGTAAATGTTAGCAGTACAGAAGTAGATGACAGTACGGATGATTTCACACTGCATAGCATACCTGTGACAGGTCATAGGACATCATCACTCATACCGTGTTCCAGCTACACTGAGTATACTAGATGTACCTTCGTATGTCACAGGAGTGTTCTACCAGTGGCCTGTTGACAGAAGCAACACTACAAAAGGTGTCTGAGTGACATGTGCATATCACACCAGTGGCAGCTACAGTAAAACAGGGTTAATGTTTTGTACTCCCCCCTCATTGTAGCCCATACCACACAGACAAATGGGAGGCATCTGTGTATGTAAGGATGTGAATGGCCATGACCTAGGAGCAATAGCTGTCTCAGTGTTGTGGACAACATACAGAATGGGCTTTGTGGGTGAGGTGTGTGACATATGTGCACAATCTGACAGCTGATAATAGCATTGTCACCGCTAGGTGAATAACCCTGTACCCATTAACTACCACCTAGGCAGCAGTCAACATTATGGACACTGTGTAAGGGATGGTGCTGTGCAGTTCACCTCCCTGAGTTGGTGATGTCTCCAGGCCTATTAGGTAGTCATACGAGGCACCCATGTCATGACAGGGTGCCATCCATGAGCATGGAGATCATTGGACAGGCATTCCCAGAACTCGGGTGACCAATATCGGATCACATAACACCTTTATGTGGTATTGGCCATGTGTGGATGGGCAATACCAGCCTTCACAATCCTCACCTTCACTATGCCGCATGCTGGCTACCTTGCATAAAGACATGTGCTACACTGTGATGTTGGACATGCTACATATACATATACTGATCTGAAAGACATACGTCATGGACAGCCACCATCCTACTACAAGGATCGCCACATGCTGTGCAATACATGTTACATACTCCTGCCATACCATGCAACCCTGTCCATCAAAGCTGCATATGTCATCTCTGTCATACATGGTGCGATGACCACATGGTAGATGTATTATTAACTGTCTGGATCAGTAATGTGGCACTGATGCACCTCGCAGTGGCAAAATGGCTGTTGGATACAGCTAGAAAACCTTGCCCGTACATGCTATAGTTGATAACCATCCCTGTGAATGACGTCTGGCTAGCCATTGTCCCATGTCTATCACATGTGCAACACAGGTGATACGTGGCAGGATGTTGAACTGCTGTACAGTACTGTGTTGAGGTATATGGCAAAACACATGCATGTAAAGGTTTCCATGCATATGTGTGCATTGTCACAGCTCATGTCCATTAAGGCAGTGTATGTGTTGATATGTGACATATACACAGCATCAAGGTCAACAGCATTACTGTGGACACATCCAGGCATGTGCTGATAGGGTCATAGGTTCATAGGTTCATAGGTTGGTACTAGGTTATCAGCCCTAGGGCCTATACAAGCCTAGCCATAACAATTCCCTGGCTATTTCTTCCCACCCTATTTACTTCCCTGGACCCCTGTCTAACAGGGCAACTGACGTGTTCCCCGGGGTGAATTTCCTTTCTCCCATCCAATTGTCAAGGTTTCTTTTGAAGAGGACCAAAGGGGCACTTTGCTTGACATGTATGGGCAATCTATTCCAGAGTCTGGGGAGTCTCTGGGACAGGAACCTATCCCTCTAGCATGTTTTGTTTATTGTGATGACAAAGTTTAGATCCTTGGAGCGTGTGGCTCTGAGGGATTGGGATTTCTTTAAGTGTAGCATGTCCAACAGCTCTGGGTTTGACATGGCCTTGTATGTTAAGTAAAGATCGCCTCTGAGTAGACGATATGCGACAGAGTATAGCTGGAGTTTTTTAAGGCGGTCAGCGTAGGGCATCTGCTTTAGGCCTGTGATTATTTTAGTGAGGTATTTCTGCAGCCTTTCCAGTTGTTGCAGATGTCTTGAGAGGCACATACCAAACGTGGCATTGTATTCTATAATGGGTCTAATGAGGGATGAGTACAGTGGGACAATGACCTCCTTTTTTCTGGATGAAAAGCCCTTAGTGATGAGGTGTGCCACATAGAAGGATTTCCTGACTGTTGTGGCGATGTGGTTATCGAAGGTGAGACCACTGTTCACCTGTGTCCCTAAGTCTCTTATCACACTTTCGGTGTTTAGTGTACTGCCACCTATATGGTAATTCATGGATACATGTTTTTTCCCAAAGGAGATAACTATACATTTCTTGACACTGAGCTTGAGCCCATGGCTCTGGCACCAATCATCTGTTTCTGTAAGGCCCTTTTGTAGAGTACCCACATCATTTGGCTCCCAGTTTTCAGTCATCTGCAAACTTTGTTATCCAGAGTCCCTTAGTGTTGGCCTGTCCTTCAGAGAAGTAGATGCCAAACAAGAGCGGTCCCAGGGCTGAACCCTGAGGTACTCCACTTGTCACTTGTCTGGAGCTGGATTTGGAGTCGGCTACTTTTACAGTGTGGGTTCTATCAGTAAGCCAGTTAGCAACCCATTGGGTGACGTAGGGATTAATGCCCAGCTTAGTAAGTTTATCTATGATTCCAGAGTGGGGTATGGTGTCAAAGGCCTTGGCAAGGTCTAGATAGGCTGTGTGGACCACCTTACCCTTGTCCATGGCTCTGGAGACTGATTTGAAGAAATCAATCAGGTTCAGGAGACAAGATGGGCCCTTCATGAATACAAACTGGGTGGGGTCCAGTGTTTGAAGGTTGCCAATGTCTTTGTTTATAAGTTCCATGATAATACGCTCCATGGCCTTGCAGATAAGGCTTGTCAGACTGATGGGATGGTAGTTTCCGGGATCCAAGGTGGACCCCCCCCCCTTGTGGAGTGGGATAACTGTAGCTCTGCGCCACTCAGTGGGAACGAAACCTGAGGCGAGGCTATGATTAAACATGACACTTAGGTGAGGTGCCAGTTCATATTGTAGTTCATGTAGTACACAGCCCGGGATGTCGTCTAGTCCCATTGATGCTGTATTCTTAGCTTTGGAGAGTGCGTTGTTTACCTGTGTGGCCGTTATTATCAGAATTTGGCAATCTTCCAGTATTGAGATGGGTCATTTAGGGGGTGAGAGGGGGGTAAAGTTGGCACTGAATCGATCTGCCAGGATATTGGCAATATCCTTGGGATCAGTATATTTAATGCCATTATGTTTCAGCTCAGAGCAGATCTGAGCATTGCCACTTAAATTCTTGACATAGTTATAGAATGCCTTGTGGTTGTCTTTGGAATCATTGGCAATTTTATTTTCGTAACTAGCTTTGGATGATTTTATGAGGGATCTCAGTTTCTTACTGAGGCTGGTAAGGAAGTTTTTTGCATCCTGGGATTTTCCTCTTTTCTGCAACAGTTTCTTCCTTTTGTTGTAAAGTTTGTTTATGGCAGGAGATCACCAGATTGGCTTCATTTTTTTGGATGAAAGCATCTTGGTTCTATTTGGGATGGCACGATTTATGCATGAGTGGATGTGCTCGTACAGTGCCTTAGTGTAGGATTCAGAAGTTGAACTTTCAGCTCACGTCTGCATGGGTGTCATGAAGTTTGTCACTTCTGACTTGAGTAGCATGAAGTTGGCTTTGGAGAAGTTTTTTATGGAGGTTTCCTTACTGGGGTGGTGGGGGTGGGATGTGGATGTTAAGGGTGATTAGCTTATGGTCAGACCTGACTAACGAGGGGGTGACCATAGGTGTGGAGCATCGATTTCCCATTTTGGTAATGACCAGGTCTAGGATATTGGAGCCCCTGGTGCGACTATGGATTAGTTGATCCAGGGCGTTGGAATTTATGAATTCCAAGAACCGTTGGGCAAAGGTGTTGGTACATGAGTAGTTTTCCAAGTTAATGGCAGGGTAGTTAAAATCACCCAGTATTAGGGTGTTTGGTTCTATCTTAATATTTTCCAGTATGTTTAAAAAGGTGTAGTGAGAATCTTGGGGTATGGTGGGGGATCTGTAGCAAGCTACAATTTGGATTGCAGTCTTACCTAGTGTTAGTTGCACCTGGAGAATTTCAGAAGCATTGTGTTGGGCAACTAGCCTGGTGGTATGAATATCCTTGGTGAATATTGATACTCCTCCACCTTTAGTGTTTTGGTCCTGCTTTGATGGCCGAAAAGTGTGGTAAGAGTTGTAGCCTGGTATTGCAGGGGTGCTCTCTGGAGGTAAGAACACCAGTACAGGCAAACAGACATGCCCACATCAAGACAGCATTCACATGGAGTATGAACAATGTAATGAGGTGACACACATATATGGTGATGATATCCAGTGCATAACGGTGTTACATGTGTGTGACACAAACATGTCAGTCGTGTCAGTGTCATGACGATTTGCAAAGATAACTGTTCAGATGCACTAGATTTAATACAAATGTATGTGCAGCTGTATCTCTGTGATACTGTGACCTGTCTCCATCATTATGTCTTCCAGATAATGCCTCATTCACGCCTGCCAGCGTATAGCCGCCTGGAGGATGATGCCCTCATCCCGTACCTCCATGAGAACTATGAGGTGTTGTTCAGCCATGTGCCACAGCTTGCCCAGCAGCATGATGACCTGTGGCAGGACCTTCGCAGGAGGGTTAATGATGTGGGTGGCCATAACCGCACCTACCAGCAGGTGCGCAGACACTGCACGGACCTGATATGACATGCAAAACAGCATGCCAATGCAATCGCCAGGGAACAAGGTGGAACAGGTGGTGGGCCACCAACCCAGCCCCCATTCACACCCACCGAGGAGCTACTGGCCAGCCTGGGGACACCCTCAGAACAGCATCCACAAACATTAGCTGCCATCGTGGAGGTGGGTGTCTCCCAACCAATGAGCCTGGAGTTGCCTGGTAAGTCACTACTGCACATATGACTATTATATCCCCTTTAGTTGAATGTGTCACTGTACAATATGTAATGTAACATCATATGCAAGTATGTTTACACACATGCCGCATACTACAGTATGCTACCTTGTGTATGCACACATGTGCATACTATATGCTATTGTACAGGCGAATGTGTTAACATGCACAGTGCACCCTGTGGCTGTCATATAGTCATGGATAATGTTCAAACTGCTGTGTCACCCCTATACAGGTATCTCTGGCGTGCCGCACAGACATCAGTCCATTGCAGGTGAGACAGTTATCAATATCAGGCATGTTAATGCATATATCTATTTGCCATGTGGCCAGTTAACACATGTACACATAATGTATGGTCCAGTCATGATATACAGGTCGCATCTGTCATCATTCACACTGGCTACCCATGTGCAATATATACAAACTAAATGAAACACGGACATGAAACCACATAATCTGTCATTGCTAGATGTGTGGACAGCTGTGCATACAATGGTGGAGGTGTTCAGTGTAGGCATATGTACTATACTTTGGAACAACATATGTGTGGTACGCAAACAGTACCACACAGTGAGCTGGGATATGGGTAGCCCACAGGAGTCACCATTGTGTAATATGCCCCTGCAATGGGTGCACACATTGTGATGTGCCATCTGACATGTTCCAGACATGTAGTGTTCCAGCTGCAATATTGTATCACTATCCCATAATACATACCCCACATACCAAACATACAACCCATTGTCTGCATAGCCCTGTGGACAGTGACATATCTGACATCTACGGGTGTATGTCATATGGGACAACACAGACATGTGAGATAGATGGCCATCACAAACATTTGGCCAACACATGTTCACACATGGCCATGGAGGATGGCCAGAGACATGTAGCCACACAGTAGATGTGATGTGTATACACCCTGTTGCACATTGTCCACACATGGTCCAACTATAGCCTTAGTTGACTGATTATATAGTTGATGTGGAACACTGGTCATCCTAAAAGCCTGTGCACAGCTAGTGGAGGTGTCACTTAATTCGACCATATAAGATGTGTTGAACATCACGACTGTGTCATAGCATAACAGTAGTCACTTGTACAGCTTCCACAGACATTGACACCAAATCAGGCAACAGATACCGTACATTTCCCTTGCTGCTGTAGGACAACACTGTCAGCCATGCACCTCGTGTGTGTGGTACAATAATGTCATGTGGGATATGGTGTATTGACAAGTCTGCCATGTGTGGACATGGTTGTCAGGCAGCTAAGACTTTGTATTAGTTGTGCAGGGGTGTCATCCGTAGGTCTTCCAGTGACCTGTCACATGACACAGCATGGTTTGGTGTGTATACACCTCAGCGACGTGGGTCACAATCCACAGTTATGTAATGTGTATGCACGCAGTTATGGCTATGCACTGTGTGCATATTACACACTATATAGCAATATAGACGCCTCATGATGCCATGCAATGGCACAGTGTCTGTACTTCACACTGTATAGCAATGTAGATGCCTCACACTTCCCTTCAATGCTCATGCACATTTGCTAAAAGTGCATTCTATCTGTAGGGCATACAGACAGCACTGCAATGTGATACCCATTACAATGCTGTACATGTGTCAGGACACCATTGTGTCAGACATGTATGCATGTCAATGCACACGTCAGCAGATTACATGTCAAGGTCACTTCAGCCATGTGTACTGTTAACCTGTGCTGGTCTACATGGTGTACCACAGGGATGCATGCTTACTGCCATGATTGTGGGAACTGCATGGCTACTGATATGACACCTGCTTGCTGTTGTGTGCAACCCAGGGAGGTATGCTAACTATCACTATTAATGTCTGAGCTGCATGCAGTCTGCTGTATCACATGCATGTTGCATGCCGTCTGTCATATCACATGCATGGTGTGTCTGTGTGTCTGTGTGTTTGTGTCTGTGCATCTGTGTGTCTGTGCATCTGTGCGTCTGTGTGTCTGTGTGTCTGTGTGTGCCTGTGTCTGTTTGTGTGTGTGTGTGTGTGTGTGTGTGTGTGTCTGTGTGTGTGTGTCTGTGTGTGTCTATTGTAATGTAGAGTCTTTCTTTGCATTCACAGGTGATGTAGGTGCGTTACCCTCCTGTGGTCCATCTGATGTTAGTGTCCCCACAGATACTAGCAGTGATGAACATATGCATGAGGTACAGGCAGGGTTGTCAGGGGCTGAATCTGTGCCAATGGTTGCCATCCCAGCTATGTCCCCCTCTTTCCCGCACACAGTTCTCATGCCAACACATACCCCATCACCAGTGGCCATGGAGGAAGGACAGTCAGTGTGTGTTAGCTTGGAACAGGAACATGTGGTGGCTACAGAAGGTGTGTCTCCACACCATGGTGTCAGTGTAATGACTGCAGATGTGCCACACATGCATGTGACCAGTGCCGCTCGTAGGAGGACCTCTGGCAGACATGCACCTGCAGGACAGAATGCAGCAGCTGGTGTCACCAGACGCATGTTCCAGACTGTAATGGCAGCACAGGCATGTGCTGAACGGAAGAACAGAGAAGGGCAGAGGCTTCAGAGGGCTGCTATCTGTACTCTAAATGACAACATCCAGGCATTGGCAAATGCTCAACAGCAGATTGCTGATGTTCTGGACAGGCGATTGGGTGACATGATTGGAATCCTTGACCGTGGCATGGCAATCTGCGAGCATGAGCTGTCTGTGCTGGAACATCTGGTAGGAGTGAGGCATAGGCCACATGGATGTAGGCCAACTACACCACCTAGTGCAGGTCAACGTGAACGAGCCACCTCACATGCCCGTTCCCATAGTGCCAGTAGCAGTAGCAGTGCAGCTGCTGCTGCACTGTCCACACCAGGACACAGCAGGCCATGTGGACGTGGCCCTGGACGTTCCCAACAGGGACACGGTTCCAGTGGACATGTGTCATCAGACAGTAGCCAATCTGTACCTCCACCTGGTAGTGCCCGTGCAACCCCTGGCAGGTACAGATCATGTGGCCGTGGCCGGACACAGTGAGCTGTACATTCTGGTCTGTACAATTTGGAGCTGTCAATAATACCCCCTGTGTAGGCCTGACAAAAGGCAGAACTGTGTGCACACATACACGCACACAGCAGAAACATCTGTAGGGCACCGCAACGCCCACATGCATAACAACCACACATGTCCAATCAGATCACCGGCCCTTACCCACAAACATGATGTCATCCTCTGGTGCAGCCTATGCCCCTGGCAAACATTATCACCCTGTGCATATGATGATGCCTGTTCCGCATCCCTGTCATCCACACCATCGGTGCAGGGACATGCTCATATGGTCTGATGCACAGGGTGAACAGAAAAGTGAGATAAGTGTATATTACATTAGTTGTGTACTGTTGACACGCACTAGACATACCATGTAGTACAGGTTTATAATGCATTGTTATATGTTCACAGTATGTGTCTTGGTAACAACGGTAACAGCATGCTGGTAATGATGCCCTGCTTCCCTCCTTAAGGTCTACTTGCATGTGCCAATAAGTAGCAGTGTTTGCAGTTTCACATGTGTAAATATGGAGTATTCACAGGCATGTATGGGAATACCAGCATGCTATATGTAGCCTCAACCTCACTGTTAGAAAGGCTACCATTCCACAGATGTCCACACATCTACTGATCCAGAAGCATGTGGGCTGTTTAATAGGCTACAGTGGCTAGAGACATGACATCTACACCAGGTCACATCACAGGTATGGTGACATGGTGCGGGGGGTTTACACAGCGGTCTGGCCGATGATAACGTTAGAGGCCACTTGATAGCATGAGGCCTCACTGTGTAGAAGTAATACACTGTCACATTACAGGAAGAGAACACACACAGACATACACAGAAACACACAGTAACATGACCACACTCACGGGGTCAACAACACTGTAATGCACACTCGATAGTGTTGAGCTGAGGACCCCTGCCTATGTGGTAATCACCCTCACAGTACTGTGCACCCACACGATGTGACACAGAGAATGAACATGTACATGTAGCCAGTAAGGCTGAGATTGATGGCATCAACAGGGTTGTAGACTGCATCACCATGAGGGGTAAGGGATCCTGTCTGTTCTGTATGGTAGCATACACCCTCACTCCATGCACCAGACAGCCATACATACATACACACACACACTGTGGAGTCCACAAATGTCATACAGATAGCTGACATGTGTGTGATACACACACCACCCCTGCCTATGTCATGCTTTCTGCACTGCAGTATGTACAGATCTCTACAACAGTGTACAGGGGTGTGTAACAATTGGGATGTATTCCCCACCATACGTGGCATATATGGTCACACAAGCAAACACACATGGCAGTACTGTGAATCATACACCTGCTATATGATGATACATCTGACAGACATGCAGCAGTTTTGGCCGCATTACGTGTACCAACGCTACCTTTGGCAATTGTACTGCTATATGAACATGGGAGGATGTAAGTGTTACAGGTGTCAAGTGATTTACAGTCAGTAACAACCTGACCGCTGTGTAGGTTGTATGTCTTCACCTTCAAGTAACAGTAACATAGTGTACTGTTTGCACATGTAATGGTAGGATGGCTTGTGACACACCTGTGAGCCGTCTTCAGCAAACATCCATCTGCAAAGGTGGATCACCACTTTATGTACACACATCCATCCATACCTGATGTACATCCTACCGTACTGTCAGTATTTCACCATATACAGGTGTCAATAATGGGGCTGCATTGCAACTGCATGTTGTAGTTAAGCACAGATGAATGACATACATCAGCTACTGCACATGCATGGTAGCTGCATGCACACCACTGCATGTACATGTGTGTTGGTCCTACATTCCTGTCATATAGCCATGTTTGTATGCATTGTAATTGGTGGACATGTGTGATGACATACATAACACATGGACTGTTGTATGATATGATGGTTGTCATGGGTAACTAGTACAGAGGGAATGTTACCTCGGTCAACATTGCTACTTTATGTACTGTTAGCATTCAACAGCCATGGACCTACCTTCCATGTGCATGGGTGTGATTGCTGTAGCCACATGTCTGCACAGAGGACAGCAAAAGCTATGCTATGTACATATGTGTTGTGTGTGTGTGGGCCATGTACATATCCAGTGTGATTACATGTATGTCATATCCAAACATGAGTGTTCTTTGGTGTACAGCGACAGTCATCTGTTACAGCTATGTAAGACCCAGGGCCCCTGTTATGTGTAGAGCCGACCTGGTTATGAACAGTGGTATCATTGCATTGCATAACACATGATGGAACCCTGTCAGTACATGTGTAGTCTGTACAGTTGCTGTAGACCTATGTACTATCCACTGGTCATGAGTCACATGGTGTCATAGTAATGTATGGATGTGTCTTGCTGGTCCAAGGACATGATGATGTCTGAGGGCTACATAGTAGAATGTGGCATTTACCACTGATCTGCACCTGAGACATCTGTGATGGCTCTTGAGTGTGTACTGGTCAGTACATGTGAGTGGCCTTCATGTATGTGGGGACAGTAACACCAAACTGTGCCCTTCCATGTTTAGAATCCATGTGCATGCAAGACAGCCCTTCGCTACTACTGTGTGTGAGCATGCCCAGTATGCCGTTGTGTAGATGGACACACAGTACATTCCAAGCTGTGCCTTTCTGTGTTTAGAATCCGTGTGCATGCAAGACCGCCCTTCGTTATTACTGTGTAAGCATGCCCAGTACATTGTTGTGTATATGGACACACAGTACATTCCAAACGGACATGTGATACTAAGTGTGAGCATGCCCAGTGACACCTTGTGTCGCTTATGTGCCTCTGTGTATGGGCATAAAATCCTATTTAGCGATGGTGGTCATCCAGGCAACAGATTTCCATACCCTACGTCAGGATGGATTCCTGCATTGAACACACTGGTTGACTGTCTTGAATGGTGTACCGTCTGTGGCACATCTCGTATCTATGTAGTGTTGTAATAGTGCTCCGTAGATAGGCAGTTGTCCCACTCACAACACTGTCGTGTGTTTGTCTATGTCTACCTTGGGACAGTAATATGCTTTTAGACTGCTCAGTCTCTATACATTCCCTATTAGCATCTTTGCCTTTGCGGATGATGTCATCCACCTAGAAGTATGCCTCTGGGAGTGCTGTGTTCCAGTAATCTCGGTAGCGCATTCTGTAACTGCGTAATGCTGTAGTGTGATAAGGTAGTTAGGTGTATGTTTGACTCCCAGCCCTGCCAAGTGTGTGTTTCTAGCTGCCTGGGGACAGAGTAATGCTTTTAGATGGCTCACTCCCCATACATTCCCTATCGGCGTCTTTGCCTTTGCGGATGATGTCATCCACCTAGAAGTATGCCTCTGGGAGTGCTGTGTTCCAGTAATCTCGGTAGCTCGTTCTGTAACTGTGTAATGCTGTAGTGTGATAAGGTAGTTAGGTGTATGTTCGACTCCCAGTCCTGCCATGTGTGTGTGTGTTTCCAGCTGCCTGGGGACAGAGTAATGCTTTTAGATGGCTCACTCCCCATACATTCCCTATCGGCGTCTTTGCCTTTGCTGAGGATGTCATCCACCTAGAAGTATGCCTGTGGGAGTGCAGTGATGCTGAAACTCGGTAGCGCATTCTGTTACTGCGTAATGCTGTAGTGTGGTAGACTAGACAGGTAAGTGCTCGATTCCAAGGCATAGCAGGTGTGTGCGTTTGGCAATTATACCATATGTGTTGGTATCTGTGGGTGGCTAACTGCGGGATCTTTTCAGTGTGTTTTGTTTCTGACCTATATAGTGTCCACAGCCACACCTGACACATCAAACAGGCCGAGGGAAACCCATCACAGTGGATACCACGGTATGTGTTGGCCTAGGTGTACTAGCCACAGGTACCTCGCACAGCACAACTGGGGATATCATGTGTATCTCACAGGCATCTGCATCCAGAGTATTGCACCAGTTCACAGACGCCATGTCAACACATGCTAGTGAGCATGTACATGTCCTCAACACACGTGATTAGTAGACCAGCAATATGCATCAGTTCAACCACATGGATGACTACCCTGGGGTACTGGGTGCTATAGCCTGCACACACATACACATGGAAGCACCACCCGGTGAGCGGGGTAGGGCCTACAGTCACTGCAGGGGCATACCCTCCAACAGTTAGGCCATATGCGATGGCCAGGGCATGAGATTGAATGTGTGTGCTGTCTGCCCTGGAAGCTATGATGATTCCGATATATGGCTTCTGACACAGCTGTACCACACCAATGCCAATATGGACATCCCCTACAGTCGCCTAGCGGGGGATGCTGGGTAAACACTGGTGTCGTGGCTGATGACACCCATCAGCAATGCACACACACCTGAACACTCACACCATAATGAGGCGGATGCACAGGCAAGACATATCATTGTGCATGTGTTTGGGATTCTCAGTTCATGTTTCTGGTATCCGGACACATCCGGTGGAGCCCTGCAGTATTCACTAGCTACATGCACACAAGTTGTTATGGTATTTGCTATGCTACACAATCTTATCCTGCAGTAACAGTTGCAGCAGGAACAGCATGGGGCAGGGCCACACAGCCCAACACCACTGCCAAGGCCTTTACAGGCACAGTGTGACTTGGTGAAGGAACTACCTGAGCAGGGCACAGTCGGTGAAAGGCCGTGCACAGTATGACCTGCCCTTGGCAAAGAGGCAACACAAGGCATATGCACTGACACAGTAGGTACCCACGGATTTCCCCTCTCTGACCCGCACACAGTACAATGGATACCAAACATGACACTACCTGCGCTCGGCCATGTATAGGAGGTGCACTGTGTGCATCCGACAAAGGCAGCCCTCCAGCACCGTCCTCAGGTCGGAACACCCCCAGGGTACGTCTATTGACCTAACAATTGGCAGATGTATTAGAATGTGTATTTACCCATTGCTATGGTATGTATGTAAGAATACAAGTGACTGTGGTGGCCGAATGTTAGGGCAGCAGACAGTACACATCCATAGTGGCAACATGACCTCTGTAGCACATACGGGGGTCACAATGGTAGCCATTAGTACACAGGTTGTCCTAACCCACTGCAGATTATGGGCTGATCATCATGTGTGTCCATACAGCCCACACACGTTCCATGCAGCTGGACAGGTGTGGACCAATACAGACAAATGATATGCAATGTCCTATGGATATGCCCAATGAAGGACCCCAACCCCCTAAGACACACACAGACTACAGCAGGCCAGGCAGTTTTATGTAGGTTGTGAAAGCTAGGACGTCCAACACCACTGTGCTGGTATTTAAAGCTGGGATCTGACATACACTGGTATCCCTCCAACCAGCAATTTAGGTAGGTCCACACACTGACATGGAGTACCTGGCATACCAGTATAGTAGCAGCAAATGTGTACAACTGTCAGCTGTGCCCACCATCCAACCTACACATGAGAGTCATGTGCACCACCCACGGTACTGTGTAGGACTGTGGTTGCGGTTGGATGTCCCCCCATGCTATGCAGACATGTAGCAACTGCCAATGCCACATGACAACTAGCTACCCTGCAGACACAGCATGACACCTGTCTGTGTAGAATGGAGGGGTCAGCAACACAGTACTAACTATCTGGACATGTGACACCTGCAATACAGTTGACCATACTTGGCATGCTCACACACATGTCAGTATGACGGTAATGTCGGTCAACAACATGCGTAACAGTCATACTGGGCATGCTGACACACTGAAACACAGGACGGTCAGGCATGCATGCACTAGTGGTCTGGACATATCTGCCAGTACATTGCTATACTGTTGGATAACTGCACTGTATGGTGTGTGTGTGTGGTCTATTCTCTGTACATATGCCATGGTCTATTGTTAATTCACATGAGCTATGTGCGCAGGGTACTGCTACCAATACGTGAATAGGGTGGTTCTTTGTTTGTGGACAGACTGACGCCTTTGGATACGGACTGGGTAAGACACATTCCAGCAGGTGGGAGCAGTTGTGTGTGGGTTTGCACAGTGTTAAGCACTGCTGACCTCTGGTTACAGCACCTTATACCTGTTTAGACTCCACATTTCTTTGACAGTGCACTACTGGCATACTAGTAGACAAACACGCTTACACCAGCTCGATTACCGAAATTTCTGCTTACATTTGCCACTCAAGCTGGGTGTGTGCGATCCCTTGTGATGCGTATTACATCGGACTACATGACTACAGTATCGGGTATGTGTAACCATTTGGCGACGGGAGGCATTCGACTTTACAGACTCGGCGGCCTGTCCAGTGACGTAATAATATTATATGCGTGTTCCTCATACGATCTGCTCCCATCTGCCTGATACATGGAAACCGATACTCTGCAATGCTGACATGCGAATATGATTTTGTTAACACAGCTG
Organism: Protopterus annectens; assembly: GCF_019279795.1. Lineage (NCBI taxonomy): Eukaryota > Metazoa > Chordata > Ceratodontiformes > Protopteridae > Protopterus > Protopterus annectens. The sequence goes on along the minus strand of NC_056735.1, from coordinate 441,292,476 downwards.
TCCGCCGAGTCATGCTACCGCATACCTACTGTACGTTTTCCACCTTTCAGATTGCACAATGGGAGACTGTAGGAGTGACACCTTTCCCACTTTGCATGGGACAGTCCCTCATTTGGCATATGTCATGTGACAGTACCCGACCTCTCAATCAATCGGGGACAAATTTCTACTGAATCAGGGACAAGTCAAGAAAACATCAGGGACAATCAGGGACACTTTTAAAAAAGTAGTGCTATTAACTTGAAACATTGACAGAATCAGAGCATATCAATTAATACACATTTTCTGAAGAAGTTTATAACTCTTACTTATTGTCATTAGTCATTAAGTGTAATTCACCACCTTTCCTCCAAAAGTCACTAATTTTAGGAGGGATTCAAATGGACAGAGTTAAACTTTCAGTCAAAATCATGCACGTCCCTGAAAATCAGGGACAGTTGAAAGGTATGGACAATACTGTAGCCATTGCAACTGTCCTGATTAGGGGACATTCTCATGTTGTACATGTCTCTAGTGGTTGCTTGTTACAGGTCTTGTATACCTGACACGTCAATATGTTATATGTAGTAGCATAAGCAACTTTACTGCTGCTAGACTACGCTTTGATTTGTGCTGATATGTATATTTCTGTACTATGTATGGCTGTAGGTATGTTCTGCCCTGGTACATCTGACATTTCTACAGAGCAGGTTCTACTTTGGCCATTCAGAATGGTGGCAGCCCTATAGATCCTATATGTAGAGCTATCACATGTGTCACGGCAACACATACCCACAGCCAGTGGTAAACTGATGACTTCCACGGTTTGCATATGTTAAGGTTATTCTTGTAGCATTATAATTGCTAATACTGTTTCCTATTACATGTAGCTGTTACTGATACAACAAATTGATGTCTAACACCACTACACACACTATATTGCCTCCTTTCCCGAACTCACAGGCCATGTGCCATAACTGTCATTTTGCAGGACACAACTGCCCAGATGGATGTGTCCCTCAGAGGCGTACGGGTGTTGAAACTCATCTATTATGCTATCATCTACCTAAGGTGGTCAGCAAATTATGCACTTTCCGTCACTAGCAGACCTCACATACCAATGGGTGTCAATGAACACTGTATCAGGAACAATGCATAACACCCTGTGGGACACATTTAGATGATTGGTTCTATTAACCAGACATATTTACAGTCACAGAGCATATGTATTCATTCACTTTTGTCGAGGTACATGCTGTTTCTGACTCATACATGTTGTCATCTGTCATTACCTGTATTCTGCCACCTGTCCACCTAATACCACTAGTTCTGGAAGTGTTTAGTTGGACTTTCTTACATTCTGATTCATAACTATGGGCATCCATGCTAATCAGGTACACGGCACTGTTTAGGTCTCTATGTATTCCCCCGATGGTTTACAGACTATCCGGTAGATGTGCTCTTCAGGTTTGGGAGGTGTATGCTATGCCCACATAGGAATATTAATGACTTCCACTGGGCAGGCCTACTACAACTCTACCAACCAGCACCTACACACTTAAGCCCATTATTGCATACCCATGGTCCACCTACCTGGCACCCCTCTACAGCATTCATGACAAATACTTACTGCAAGCGCAGCTGGGGTATGAGTACACCCCTACACATTGCCCACTCTCCCCGTCTCAGGACACATGTCGTACGTTTTTTCAACCCATGTATTATCACACTTGAACAACCTACTGTTCCATGTACACCTTCATCCTGCTCGCATCGATGACAACAGGTTCACATGTACCCTGAATTTTTGGGTCCCGCAAGGGACTCTGTTATCCATGTTTAAAGTGTAGACATTGCAGATCTCTCCCACTGGTACTTTCCTACCGGTGTTTTGGAAGCGGCAGTGTATTGATCTGTATTGCCTGTCTGTATGTCTGACTGGCCTAGCTGGGCGGTGTGGGGGGGGGGGGGTACAACGATTATTTATTGGACTTCCCAGTCACATGTGCCCAGGCTGTAGATATGTTACCCCTAATTGCTGTAAAGTAACCTAGTTATGTACATGTGTATATCTACAATGACATATATATTTGTTTTGTGTGTATGTCTATATATCAATACCTGTTGTTTGTGTATATATATATATATATATATATATATATATATATATATATATATATATATATCTCCATAGTATATCCTTGTGTGTATATATCTATATATATATATATATATATATATATATATATATATATATATATATATATATATATATATATATATCTGTATATATATATATATATATATATATATATATATATATATATATATATATATATATCTGTATACATTTTTATCTATGTATACATCTATGTGTCCGTTAACCTATACATTTCCTGGACATAGACACTTACACATGCGTATTGGGTTTTATCCCTGCTTCAACAGCATACTATTGCCTTAGTCATTATGACAGCGACACTTCACTCTGGTGAACTTGTGATCAGTATATTGCACGTTATACAGCGGACAGATGTCGCACGGTTTTCATGTCTGGGGTGCCACTGATAAGTGTGATGTGATACAGTGTCATTCGACCTACTACTCGTATGTGCAGCCTATTATTCCTGCTACTGTGTTTGTTTCTGTGCACATTCATATTATTACTGTTGATAGAATGAGTGTTTGTGTTACTGAGATTGTACGTCAGCATATTGATGTCTTCATGTAGTTGTGTCTTTCTGCTTTTCCCAGTTTGGGGTTGTCACAGCAGAACTCCGTTCCACTCATGGGTGGCGTATAGGTTTTACGTGCCGGGCTGCCAGCCCTGATGCATAATGTCCGACAACGATACACCCATTCACGCATGTCTCCACACAAACGATGCTCTATCTGGGAATCGTACCTACGTACTAGCTGACCTCCACTGGCCGCTCCATTGCACCCAACGCAACATACCCTAGCACTCCTGTGTCCATAATCGCATATCCATAGTTTCTCCAGCACACCTTTGTTGAGCTTCCATGCATGACAGCCATTATACACCTGATATCGCAGCCATAACACACCTTTACACGTTGCCCTCTCCAGAGCGTTGGGGCCCTACACACATTTTGTACTGCCTTGTGTATTCACAGGCTCACCATCCATTCATATTTGCACATACGTGCCTTTCTTGGTGTTATTGATTACGAATGGTCTGCGGGTTACAAGTGTAGGTGGTCGCAACATGTACTACATTCCATCTGTTTACAGTGTTGACATAGCACTTCAATGATGTTATGGCCACTGGTATAACCCTGCCTCTGGTGTGGATAGCGGTGCTCTACTCACACTTGTGCAACTTTATCTGACATACTCTGCGAGCACTTTATAATTCCTTACTTGCTTTAAATTCCCTTCACAACCCTTATGTTTGCTTTCAGCGTTCCTTACATATCTATATCTATATATATATGTATATATCTATATATATATATATATATATATATATATATATATATATATATATATATATATATATAATTGCATATTTCTGTTATGTCTGTGGATATTTATCTTTACACACATCTATCTATCTATCTATCTATCTATCTATCTATCTATCTATCTATCTATCTATATCTATATAAAAGTTACAGCTGTACAAGACAACATACATTTGCTATGCTAATAGCTGCGTACACCCGCACAGGTGCTCTTGCATCTACTTATTCTGAGTTACATATATTTACTGGCACTTCTTTGGGATTACATGTGCCTTATTCCTTATGAAAGTACCACTTTGATTGATGGAATCCGGTTAACGGACCCATGCGAACACGGTCACCTTTGCATGTATAAATGTTGGCTTTACAGCACAGAGGCATTCATTACACAATTAATATGTGCTATAGTCGTACTTGAACCAGGAATGCCTTTATGTTAGGCGGATGCTCTAACCACTACACTGTTGTTGTTCTGGCTCATTTATATGCATACCCATGGTTCATAGCTACTCTGACATATGCCTCACCGCTTCCCTTACACAGCAGGCATCCATTCTCCTGCTGGGAAAACTGCAGTACTACACTTATGACATTCCCTGTTTCCTACTGCTCTGGACCCGTGCTGCATGTCTACTCACTCTAAGGATATTCAAAACTCCTAAGCTTATTGTCCTTGCACATACGCATGTTTGATTATCAGGGTGTTCATGTGCTGGTTTGGGTTTAGGCTCGGCCGACTGGTGACTACAACTGCCCTGGCGCTGTTCAAATATCAGACATAGCACATGGACAGAGTTAGTCCAGATTTTAACATTCTACCTGTGTTTACAGACACAGGTGTTTGGGCACCTCTGACCACATTATTAGGTCAGCGCTACATAATTTAGGGTGGGGAGTGGTTCCACTACATAATGCAGGGTGGGCGGGGGTTTCCACGTGTTTCCCTTCCCATATGACTATTTCATTCATTTATAGATACAATGAATATTATTCTGAACATCAATTATAAATTCACTACAGGTATGCAATAGTCCTTTCAACAGATGTGACAGTTGGCTGGTGTACTTATGTGTATGGACCTCTGGGGGACTCGTTTCTACAGTGACAGGGACAAGGCTATGACAACTCAGGGACAATCACGGACACTTCTACCATATTAGTACTATTAACTTGGAATGTGTTGACAGATTCGTAATACTACTAATTTTCTGCAGTTAAATGCGTCTATCACTCTTCATTGTTGTAAGTAGTCATTCTCATTCAACACCTTTCCTCCAAAGGTCACTGGCTTTGTGAGTGGTTAAGAGGCTGGCCAGTTATTGTGCGAATGCTCTGACCATTGGTAGCGTTGACATTGTCATATGTACAGGTTGGGATATATTCTGGGGTGGGGACACCATATTGTTTAGGCCAACACATAGCCACAGTCAGTGCAGGTTTAGAACATTCATTAGTTTCCTAGCTGTGAGCCTATACCTCTAGCACTTTTGTTGTTTGCCTGTTCCTTGTACGAATTATGTTTATGCTATCCTGACGTGACTACTTTAGGCAACTGTTACATGCAGTATGGTACATAGTTATTTCCTACAATCACAGGACATTTGGCATTGTATCATTGTTGGTCAGGTCACACCTACACACACAGCAATTGTCTCTCACACAGTGGATCAGGGGGTATCCTGTTTATGTCAGTGCCTTCATCACCCTTATTCCATGTGCCACTATGCGAATGTGTGTAATATATTCCCTCGCTTATTCGTGTCGTGACATGTGCGTCACGAGCAGGTGTTTGATCCTGGGTAGTAGGTTTTGCATGACCATCTAGGGCTGGACAGTCTCGTGCACCACTACTGCACATTCCAACTTGTGTCCAGATGTCTACAGGACTGGACATCATGTCTTGATACCCATTCTAATGTTTACACAGGTTACTTATCCCATGAGGAATATCCAAAAATTTAACAAGACCGATAATAACAAGACCGATACCGACCATTCTTCTGGCATTACGAAAATGTGCTGGGGGTTTTACATGCAAGGGATACATAGTTTTCAATCCTGAAACTGTCTAGGGTGACACTACCTACTACATATGCATAGTGGTCACTATGTGTAGATGTGGCTGCACCAAACTAGTAGGCTAAGTATGGCTGGATTTGGTGGACTTTCAAGTATGGGGGCAGGTTGTGTGCTGTGGAGGGGATGCTGGGTAGTCCATTATGCATCCAGGTGTGTTGCATTTGATATGGCCAGTTCCATCAGGACCAATCTGTGGGTATGTGCTGGTGACATTTCTGTACATTTGTATCGCACATTTTAATATTCATATGTTTGTGGGATTGTGTTCTACAGTATGGCCTGTCTGGTTGTACTGCAGATGTGTATACATGTTTTTGTGTTTCTTTCTGCTTCACCCGCTGCTCCCTCATACACCTCCAGTTCACCTATTCTGCATACGACACAGTCTCACCTTTGAGGATTATACCATTACCCATCCCCCCCACACACACATATTCCAGACACTCCAGCCATCACTGCTTTGGTTGATGGCCCATGACACGGTCAAGGTAACACATTGCATACCCTACATATGTCAGGTACCTGTATGGTTGTGTGGACTACCCTGCCATGTTTGACCTTCCACATGCTATACGTCACGCACATAGGTACACGCCCATACTTAACTTTCATGACATGGTTGGTATACCCGGGTAATACCCGTTCAACTGTGACACACCCTGACAAGTTCGGCTTGGACCGCAGATGTGCGGATTTTGGCCGACTGTTCTAATCATTGGTAGGATGCCACCTTTTCCTATGTCCAGGATGGGATATATTCCGGACACATATCTGTACTGGACAACACATACCCACAGTCAATGCTACAGATAATACTGTTCCTTTCAGCCTACATGTTGCCTTATTGTTGTAGCAGTTTATATGCTCCTTCTGTTTCATTTACATGCTTATTCTATTTCCTGTCACATATGGTATGTTAAATACGGGCATACCTATTGTATGTGACTATTACATGCATTGTGGGATATAATTCGGTCATACGGTCGCTAGATATTTACATTTATCGTGTTTTCTGTTATGGACACATCTGCCCAGCTGTGTACCCTGCCTCACAATATGGGTCAACTGGTGACCCTGACCATTGGGCTGGACGTACCTATTGGTGGCATGGTAATATATGATGCGTTTCACTTCCACTTCGTATAACTATCTACACTGCGTTGGACTATGGGCACACAGTTTTCAATGTCATTTGTTCGAGGGATAGGGACCCGTTATTCCCTACCGTGCATTTGTGTTTGCTTCTTCATTTTGTGTTCACAGGAACTGTCTTGCATGCTTTGCATACATTTCAGTATCCACGTACACTGACAGATATGATTACTATTGCTTGCAAATTGTTGTATGCAAGCATTTTAGGTTGCACATCGACAGCTGACATTTCCACTCCTCCGTGCGGAACTTTGACACGCCCTATGCACTCGCGCTCCTTTCCTATGCACGTGGCTGTGGCGGCAGCGCACCTTCATTAATATGCATTTAGCGCTACTGTGCCATCTTCACGCCACATGGTCAGTGCAAGCCTAACGCCATTGGTTTTATGTCCACAGAAATATCTTTAACATCTAAATTCAAGAATTAGGGACAATGCTAAATATAATGACAGCCAAAGGCCTAAAGTTATAGCCTACTCTAATATATTTAAAAGTTTTGAACAACAGGTTATTCTTTAACTTGCATTATCCTAAAAATAAGACACATCAGCCATTACTAACTGAATGCAATTCTTCATAATTTAACAGAAATAATGCAAAGGCTGGAGCAAAGATATGAGGCAAAATCAGGGGGATTGTGCAAAATCTGGGGGGGGGGGGGTTGAACATAATGCTCCAAGAACAAGCATCTTATATTCTGAATAACTTTACAGCCTGTTTCAGTATTTTGTCACTATCAGGAATGCAGGCATGACAGCAAGTATTCCAGTGATGACATGTATTATTTAATACATTAGATGGAAGTGTAAAGTCATGGTTGAAGTTTGTTTTACCATTTTATAATGTAACTACATTTTAGTAGAAGAAATGGAAAAACTACATTTCAAGAGAAGAAATGGAAAAAAAAGACTGAGAAGCATCTATTCTACTTAGCAATTTACAAAAAAATAAATAAATAAATAAAAATGCTGACATAAAGAAGAAAATAAAACAATAGCTTCTATCAGAAAGAATTTGTAGTAAAACAAAACATGAAACTTTTGAAGTACAGATGTATATGCAGGGAGAAAGGTGTCTGTAGAAATTGCTAGCCTGACAAGATTTGAAACAGATAGTGGAACGTAAATTATAAGCTCACATTGGAAGAAAAAGGTAACCAGATTAATGAATGATACAAAATCATTAAGCATATAAGGCGATGAAAGATTAACTGATTTACTATTACACATTGTAGCAGATCGAATATATAGCTTGTACAAAATCAAAGCAGCATCAGATGACAGATTCTAAAATGTATAAGATTGCAGAGCATCCACATTAAGAACAAAAAAAAATGTGAAATATGAAATACGTGCATTCAAAACTTTTAGGCAGAAAGAAGTTGGTGCCTATGGCTTTAATATGTCAGAGTGGGGTACCAGTTAGGAACTTCGAATTTTCTGTAAGACGAAAAGGAAACAGACAATGCTGACAGTAACAGTCATTTTGCAGTCATAGGCCAACGAGGAAAGTAGTGAATAAGATAACCTTTCATAAGCTGCTGGGTTATGTCATATCAACAGCCATAAAAAGGGAGAGGCTGACCGGGTGCTAGCCCAAAGTGCATACCTGCAGGGTATACCTACCAGCAGCAAGCAGCGGTAAAAAAAAATGAATGAATAACTGAATGAATAAATAAATTCCAGTTATTGTGGTCAGAACATGTCATGGGTTATTTGTCATGCACACTCACATGCACACACACAAATACAAATAAACAGACAATGGCATAGACACCCACACACCCACACACACACACCCACACACACACACACACACACACACACACACACACACACACACACACACACACACACACACACACACACACACGCACACATGCACACACGCACACACACAAATACAAATAAACAGACAATGTGTTCTTACAGCTGTTTTATTGTTTTATACAATAAATGTGTTCTTACTACATCAAGGAGAAGATTTTTATTTACGTTTTGCAGCATATGGTGCACCTTCTTGTCTTTTCACTTGCGCAGACAATGGCATAGACACACACACACACACACACACACACACACACACACACACACACACACACACCCACACACACACACCCACCCACACACACACACACACACACACACACACACACACACACACACACACACACACACACACACACACCCCACACACACACACACACACACTGAATTTATTTGTAACACTAGCATAAATATTGTACCACATTGACTCTGTTATTCTTTTCCATGTCCATATTTATTGTTCCGATATCTCCAACTCCACCTATTTTCCTTACTTTGGTTATGCTGTGACATAACCTGTATTAGATTTTCTACACTAAATCTTTTACTTTGCAGGTATTCAATAACTTTAGCTTCTAATTTGTTTAACTTCTGCTTTACAAATCTTGTATTTTACATTCTCCTTGTCCGATCTTATTTTTATGTTCTGAAATTTTCCATATCTGGGTGCCTTTGCTAAAAGAAGACGCATTGATGTTAGCTAAGTTTGGTTCACAGACAATTCCATGACTGATCTTTCATTCCATGACTGCTGGGGAGATTGTTCCTTCTTGACTATACCACAATATATGAACAAGCATTTTCTTCAGGAGTCAGGAAGTACAATGATGCAACTGTACCTCAGTCTCTACTCATATCCTATATCATATTTGGGTACTGCTGCTGAGTTACTGCCATTTACTTGAGGTTTCCATTTTTGTTCTAAATAAGTCACAGCATATTTTTAGAATTTGGCACCTGCATAGTAAACAATTTGCTGTCTCACAGTATGAAAATAAGGTGAACATTCTTTTTTTATTAATACTGTGTTACTTCATTTAATGTTCATATGCAAAGTTTTTTTTTCTGCCATTCCTTGTTGCTTTTATATATGTTCTTGTCATGTAAGTTGTTTATCTGATGCTAACATATGCAGTTTTTATTCTAGTTATATCAGTGAAACTATATTTATTTAAGCTTAATAAAAATGTTTGCCTTTTTTTTATATGTTGATCAGCTGTCCAATTGCTTCCATAATCTGTCATCTGTCCCTGCCTTCAGATGATGTAATAGTGGGTAGGTTTGTTTTCTGTACTCTGCATCAGATTTCAGTGCAACGTGAAGTAGAATGCAGTACAGTTACTCAGGCAACAAATCTATAAATAAAAGATCTTTGTAGTTTAAACTATTAATCTCAAAACCTTTTCATCTCTGGCAGCCAAAATCCATGAAAAGAAAAAAAAAACTCTTCTTGTAACCTTTGGCACTGTTTGCAAACAGCTCTTACTGTCACAAGTCCTAGAGTTAATCTCCACTGTACCAAATATAACTCTCCTCCACTGGGGTGTCACTTTGGAAATCTCTCCCAAGACATCTAAAAAGAAAAGAAACACTATTCCAAATGCAGGAGGGAACTTAACATACCTGTCATAACAAGCTAAGTGTACAGGCTTCTCCAATGGCCATATCTCCTAACCTCTATGACATTTCCTATTCTGCTGTCTGACTTTGCTTTAGTCCTCCTCTCCTCTTTGCCACTGGTTTGTAAGCTATATTACACATAATGCAAATACTGGCAATTTTTGAGTGAATCTTAGATGTATGTTGCAAAATGTATCTTCTGTTATATTAACTTCAAACATCTTCTATTCTCTTAATCCTAACAACAGTCTACATTTTTTCTATCAACTGGGAAAATATTTTCACCAAGTCTGTAATAAAATTGATCAGTTTTGATCACTGTATTACCTGCTGTGGTAAAATAAATACAAAAAAATAAATACAGAGGATTATGATTGGGTCTCCAATCATAATCAGCTTGTAATGTGATCGAAACATGGATGCAAAAAAAAAAATCACCTCAAGAGTGAAAGTGCAGACATGAATCTTGACAATCAGGTCAAGAACACTGTTAGAAAAATATGTATTAGAAATATGCATGCTTAGTGCACTCGAGGTTTAAAAGGGCTAATACATTTATTCTGTTCACACTGCATGAATCTGCACAGCTACTAGAGACATTCCAATCCTGTTTATGTCATGAAAATATGCGCAGCTATCATCTGCTTATACCATGGAAATTAACAAGAAGCATTTGATTTCTGCTAATGTCATGAAAATAATAATAAGTGTTTCTACTAGTGTCATGAGACTTAACAGAGGGTTATTGATTTTCTGCTTATGCCATGAGAAAGTACACAGCTGCTAGAAGCTATTGATAATGAAAACAAAGGCTGCTTGAAAGTATAAACCGTAGTCAGCATTACTTGTACCTAAGCTAGAAATGTACCTTGAATCTAGGTAAAATGTAACACATATATTAGAACTGCACAACTGAAAAATAGAAAGATTGTAGTGGGCTAAAAATAAGCCCCAAGGCCAGGTTGTTTTTCTCAAATGTTTTTGTAAATCAACAATAATCCAGTCATCTCAGCAGGAAATCTAAGTAACATTTTCTATGTAATACATAGTGAGTTTTAAATCTGAACATGTCAACAGGAAATCTAAGTGACATTTTTTGTAGAGTAATACAGAAAGCTGTGTCTAACTACGTCAACAGTAGAATAGTAACATTTCATAGAACTGTATAAAAGTAGCATACTGCTCACTAGTAAATCAGACAAATCCTGTATTTGCATGCTTTGTCTCCTTGCTGCATGTAATAAAGGGTGCCATACTTGAACCTTACGTGAAATGGTCTTTGAAGTTTTTTCCTTTGACAGATTGGTCCTTTGGACCGGAACCCTCTCTTCGCTTCGAATCAGACGGGCCAGGTGGTTGAAACCATACGGGGAAGAAACCAAATCGGTTCTTCTTATTTGAAAAGCTGTTTGACTGAATTGTCGTACAAAAGAGGCCAGCCACTTTCTGATCTGCTACTCAAGGACGGGTCTCCAAATTGGTGATCAATCACGTGGGCTCAGGTAAGGTGAATCTACTTTTTTCTGCTTTCTGTTTTAGATCAGGGACTAGATTTATATTGTTTTTGTCAGGACTGTATTTTACAAGTCAGGGACAGAAAAGATTACTGTCTTGTCATAGATCAGGAGAAACAGAATAAGTAGGCAGTTATTCTGAAGAGACTATAACAAAATTTATGGTACCACGTTAAAAATAAGAGAAGTTATGTAACGATCAAAAGGGTAGAACAAAATGGGTAATAATTGCACAAAAAGACCCCAAAATCCGCCGTTAACAGAAGACTCAAAATACATGCAGTCGCAGCATGCCGACAATATTAAATTTTATTCAAAATGGGTTAATAAATATGAATTTGATGGGAAATTAGAAAAATCCTCGCTTATCAAACTTGTCAAACAGCTCAAAACCGATTCCAAAGGTTGGGTAAAAAAGCAACGCAAATTAGGAATTCCTCAGGCACACAGGTGGATTGAGGAAGTAAACCGTAGGGAACAAAAGAACAAAAATTCAAAAACAATGTTTTTTAGATAAGGAGGACAATAACTTAGTAATAGCATCGACCCCTCCAATTCCCTTAACAGAATATGAAGCAAGTGAACAGGTTAGTCCACCCCCACGATATCCTGTTGTCACTGAAAATAGAGACATTGTAAAAATAAAACCATTTATTAGAGATCCCATCGGGACCAGGTCTCGAACAAGGGCAGGTAACTCAAATGAAGGCATTGAGTTATATCAAATGGTTAAGAATCCACGATCTATCAGTGAAGAAGAAAAATGCCTACTCATATAAGTACCCAATCCTCAGGCAGGACAAGATAATCAGGACCCAACTATTTTAGTGTATAAACCTTGGACTCCAGAAGATATCCGGAAAGCCACTGAGGGAATTCCCCATCCAAAAGTTAATTTTAGAAAATTCTCAGAAGATTTACAAGGAATGAGGCTGAATTATAAATTAAATGGAGAAGGGGTAGAAAAAGTAGTCAGACAAATTGTGGGGCCAGATTGGCACATGATCAGTGGCAACTGGAATCCCCGTGACGCTGCATAAGACCCCTCCCACACAGCAGCGCAGAATTAGACAACAGAGTAAAAGGTCTTACAGACCGCATCTCTGAAAAATGGAAGCCTAGGGCAGACTGGACTTGCATTAATCAATGCATCCAACAAGAAGGTGAAACTATTGACTGGTATTATGCCAGACTATTAGAATGTTTTATTAACCACTGTGGAATGCAGGTTCCTGAAGATCAAACACAAGATTCCCCATATGAACAGCAGTTAAAGAATGCATTTTTAAAAGGCAGTATTGCACCCATAAGCAGTTTTATTACAAAACACATGGTAGGCCATTGTACAAACAGGTTACAGTCATTACTTGAATATGCTAGGCATGCCGAAAGGCATTTTAATAGCAGAAAGAAAAAGAAAGCTCAAATATTTTCTGTAGAAGATGGAGCAGAAGTTTATGTAGTACAGTCCGGGAAAAAGGGCAAGAAAAACACACAGGGAAACAAACAATCTGATTAATGATCAGAGGATTTTGAAGGGCGAAAGAAAAGGGGTGAATGTTTCAAATGCAGTAAAAAGGGACACTTGGCAAAGGATTGCAGGAAAAATAAGAAGGCAACCACAGAAGACAAGGAGGGTGAGGACTGACTATATGGTAGTCAGGAATCACTAGAAGGGGATAGCAAAGAAAGGACAAATGAGAATGTGATAGAGGGAGTAGAGGATGTGACAGAAGAAATAGAGGAAGTGCAAGAAGTTAGTGACAGTGAAGAAAATGAAATATTAGACCTAGCTTTATTGAGCTTGGAGCTCTGTTTAGCAGACACAAAACCAGAAGTTACACTCTTGGTAGAAGGGAGGGAAGTCAAATTCTTGTGTGACTCAGGGGCATCACAAACCCTGATACATCCCTCCAAACTGCCAGAGAACACAGAGTCACCTGATTACATACTGGTAAAGGCAGCTAATGGACAGCTGTATCGGGAGCCCCTCTCTTGTAACATTGCAATAACTGATCCTGTTTCAGGAATGACTCAGAAAAGCAAAATTGTTGTTTCTGCAAAATGCCCAGTAAACCTCTTGGGCAGAGACCTCATGCAGCTATTTGGTATAGAAGTAGTCCCAACCATGCAGGGTATGGAAGCACAGCGACAAATTGATACCTTTGCAGTGCAAACGGAGGGTGAAATGTTTTATTGGTACAGCCAGGACTTGGTTACGACTGGTCCAGGGACTGTGACCAAAGAATTAATGAATGTAGCCATCAGCAAGTTCCCCTCCCTTGACATTGATAAGCAATACCTGTTGCACTGTACCCTGTATTATTGTAACACACCAGGACCTGATAAGGAACATGAGCAAGAATTGTTTAAAAATCATGCAAACAGATTGATATTACGTAATCTGTACTGGGGCACAGAAGGGAACAGTGTAGCCAGCCATTCATTGCCCCAGTTGTTCTTTACACTTTATAAATATAATCGATTACCACATGTTAGCTTAACCAAGAACAAAAATATAGAATGGGCAGACCTAGGAGAAAAAGTCATGAGATGGGAGAAACAGACAGAAACAGGGAATACAAATGCAGAAGTTGAATTGGATAACTCAGACTCACCCAGCTGTGCACTTGCAGTCCAGCAAGGACAGCTGATTAGCACTCCTATTAAAGGAGGAAGAGAATGCCTTACAGAATATACCAGAAACTCTCTGGTCAACAGGAAAGTCAGATGTAGGACTTATTCATACAGTGGAACCAGTAACTACCAAAGTCAGCATTCAGACCACAAAAAAAACAGTATCCCTTAAGAAAAGATGCAGAGGCAGGGATAAAGCCTATTATAGCAGCCTTCCTTAAAGGGGGAATACTGGTAGAATCTCCCGATTCACCATGTAACACACCCTTATTTCCAGTTAAAAAAGCAAATGGAGAATGGTGTATGGTCCAAGATTTACAAGCTGTAAATGATGCAGTAATACCAAGGGCACCTACTGTGCCAGACCCACACACCCTGTTGAATGATTTAAATCCTTAACAGAAGTATTTTTCTGTGATAGACATTAGCAATGTGTTCTTTTAGATACCGATACACCCTGACAGCCAGTATTGGTTTGCATTCACATTTCAGGGGAAAAGGTATACATATACGCGACTACCACAGGGGTATTGTGAAAGTCCAACAATATTCTCACAAGAAATGGCAAGCAACTTGGCGGGATTTACCCCACCAAGAAGCAGTCAGATTTTACTTTATGTTGATGACATCTTGCTGGCGGCCCCCACCCAGCAAGATTGTAAAGAGGATACCATAGCGCTATTATGATTTTTAGCCACTGAAGGACATAAGGTAAACAAAAATAAACTGCAGCTTTGGAAAAAACAAGTCAAATACCCAGAATATGTGATATCCAAAGAGGGTAGAACATTAGATGAGGACAGAAAAGTAGCAATTTTGCAAGCACCAAAACCCACTACCAAGAAGGAAATTATGTCCTTCCTGGGTACAACTAATTTTTGCTGGAGCTGGATTCCAAACTATGCCTTGGAATCTGCACCTCTGACTGACCTGATATATAAAAACCCTATGGCAGCACAGGATTTGTGACAATGGACACCAGAGGCAGAATCTGTTTTCTGCAAACTGAAACAGTTAATAGCGTCCTCATTAGTTCTGGGATTACAAAACTACCATAAACATTTTTTCCAAACTGTAGATTGTAAGCAAGGTTATATGACATCAGTGTTAACACAACAGCATGGGGACAAGCAACGTCCCATTGCTTACTATTCATCACAACTAGACCCAGTGGCACGGTCCTTACCCCACTGTGTACAAGCAGTAGTTGCAGCTGCAATGGCAGTACAGGCTTCGACCTCAGTAGTTTTATTCCACCCTCTCACTTTGAGAGTGCCTCATGCAGTTGCAATTATTTTACTGCAAGAGAAGGTAGCATATCTTTCCCCTGCTAGGCATCTTTCCTGTATGACCATATTGTTGAGCCAACCTCATATGACAATTGAACGATGCATGACTTTGAACCCTTCTACCTTGCTCCCAACCCCTGCAGACAGCACACACCACACCGTTGCCTGCAGATAATTGAGCAAAAGGCACTACCTTGAAAAGATCTCAAGGATGTCCCCTTGGATGATGCCGAGGTGACATACTACGTGGATGGTTCGTGCAAAAGGGGTCCTGCGGGACAGAACCTAGTAGGATATGCAGTAGTTTCTGACACTGAGATTATAGAAGCAAAACCTTTACCACACAACTTATCTGCACAGGCAGCAGAATTGATTGCCTTGACATGGGCATGTACCTTAGCAAAGGGTAAATGTACAAACATTTTTACTGACAGCCAGTACGCTTTTTCTACTGTACATGTTTTTGCACAACAGTGGAAAAACCGAGGAATGATAACATCTACTGGCAAACCTATAAATCATGCACAGTTTATTTTAGATCTTTTAGAATCTATTCAGTTACCTCTGAAAGTAGCTATTTGTAAATGCACAGCTCACACCAAGCAACAAGATAGGATTTCAAAAGGTAATGCGAGAGCTGATACAGCTGCAAAACAAGGAGCTTCTGAAGTATTTCTTTTAAATGAGGAACTACAACCCTCTGAGATTTTAGACTTAGAAATGCTAAAAACAATGCAGACACTCACTACGCAAGCTGAAAAACAAAGATGGGTAAAACGAGGAGCAAGTCTCGAAAAGGGGCTGTTCATCTCTAAAGAAGGGAAACTGATACTACCATCTAATTTGTTTAGATATGCAGCTTTGTTGAGCTATGGGCAGTGCCATGTCTCAACAGGGGGGATGGTACAGCTAGTGAACCAGGTGTTCACAATGTACGGATTTACAAACTACTCTAAAAAATTTTGTTTGATGTGCCAAATTTGTAACAAACATCATACACAAGGGGCATTAAAGCCCAACCAAGGGAGTTTCCCTACACCACCATATCCATTTCACACTATCTGTATGGATTTCATAGACTTGAACAAATGTGAAAATAAGAAGTATTGTCTTGTCATTGTAGATATGTTTTCCAGATGGGTGGAAGCCTTTCCAACCAAAAATCCAGATGCAGCTACGGTGGCAAAAATACTTGTCAAAGAAATCATCCCTAGATTCAGCATTCCGGAAAGGATCTACAGTGACAACGGTACATACTTTGTAAACCAAACCATACAGCAGTTAAGTAAGCATTTTGGTATTTCTTTAAAAAATCATTGTGCATACCATTCGCAATCTGCAGGGCTAGTTCAGAGGCATAATGGTATATTAAAGAATAAATTAAGAAAGTTAATAGCTGAGACAGGGAAGAACTGGATATATTGTTTGTCCCTGGCACTGTTGAGCATGAGAACTGTTCTGACTGCAAAAGGATTGACTCCTTTTGAAAAACTATTTGGAAGGGCTTATTATACACCCCAATGGAAACTTCTCATGTCCTCAGACCAGGAAGCAGATTTTACACTAGCTGAATATATGAGAAAAGTCATGAATTCTAAACATCTGTTGCAGTCAAATTCTGTTTCAAATAAAGAATAAACCGAAACATCGGAAGTGGCAGTGATCCCCAGGGACTGGGTGTGGGTGAAGAATATAAAGAAGAAAAACTGGTCATCACCAAGGTGGGAAGGTCCATACCAGGTGCTTCTTTCAACACTCACTGCAGTCAAAATCACAGAGCGAGTTTTGTGGATCCACCTGATGCACTGCAAACTAGTTAAGAACTTTGAGCTGGACAAAAATCTTACCTCTCCATCGGGGTCCTCAGCACAAAACCTGGCTACAAAGGGGGGGGGGTCAGATCAATAGGACTGATCCATCTCAACCCCAGTGAAGAAACCATCAGTGCTGAAGGTCCTATTAGGGCAGAGAGTAAGAACGCATGCATGTCTGATAAGATCCAGATGTACCTATTCGGAAGAGTCGGAGAAAACAGGAATGCAGAACAACAGTTTCCTCAGAAGTATTGCATAATCATCCTGTTGACTGTACTAGTGACAATAATCTTTGTGTTGTGGCCATTCATTTTCCCAGCCACACAAACTGAACTGAATAAACGTGGAGAGTTGCACGTAGAGTGGCACCCAAACTTCAACACTTACCAGGCAATCAAATATGTGTATGCTGAGACCTTCAATGTTTCGAATTGCTGGATTTGCACAGCTTTGCCAACAGCATACAGGGGGTTATTGTTAACTTCAGAACCCCTAGGAGCCAACATGACCTGGGAAAATTTAGTCTATGATACACCAGATGTTACATCACAAGATAAAGTAGCATTGCACTTGTCTGTTCGACAGAAGGGGACTGTGTGTTTTTACAGAAATGATACAGTTCAGGTGGGTTGGAGCAATTGCAATGTGACTGTTCCCTATAGATGCTACAATAAAACTGACAACACAGGTTCCTATTGTAACACAAGCTATGATTAATTTTTTGAACTGATGCATAGGACAACTGATGAAGTAAAACATAATGCTGATCTTTATAAACAACTGATTATAGTTGACAAAAAATGTTTCATCCAGAACCAGGACATAGTAAAGTTACTACCAAAGTAGAAGACTGTTATTTTGTATGTGGTAGGAAAGCATACAAGTGGTTACCTGAGAATTGGTCTGGCAGTTGTTATTTGGGGTACCTGGTTCCGGCCATATGACACACAGCAGTTTTACCTCAGGGGAAAATTCGGAATGTTCGACGAGAAATCAAGAAGCCTGTCAATCCAGTGGGGCAGATCAATGCGGGCTGGAAAAACCATCATGCTGTGAGCCTAGGGAAAAATGGACTTACACATATGGACTTGGGTGATACCATCATCTCGTGGGCAGGTGTATTGCCAGCATATGGAGCAACGAAATCAATCTGGGAACTGAGAACACTGTCTAAACTTCTCGAAATAATGAGCAATGCAACCTTTTCCACTCTAGAATTAGTGATTGATGAACTGACTGCCATGAGAACTATAGTACTTCAAAACTGCATGGCTCTTGACTTCACCCTAGCGGTGAGAGGAGGTATTGTGCTTTAATCCAGGAGAAGTGCTGTTCATATATTCCTGACCACAAACACGAGATAGACAATCACCTTGAGGTAATTCAGCAAGTGTCGGCTATGACCAAGCCAGGACCAAATCCATTGACGGACTTTTTCCAGAGATTGTTTGGGGGGTAGGGCAGTATCCTGATGAACATCCTGATTGCCATCTGTGTAGGAATGATCCTACTGGTGGTATGTGTTTGCGGCTGCATCCCCTGCATGAAAAGACTGATTAAAGACTTTATAGACATGTCAGTTTCAGAAACCATATACCAAGGTGCTGAACTTGAAGAATTGTTGAAAAATTGAAAATGCCTTCATAAGTTTAAACTGAATGACTCTCTTAACTGCAAATCCTGAGAAGGAAGAGGTTAGGGGAAGAAAAAACTGTTTATGCTTATTTTGAAAGTCGAATAAAAGTATTTAAAGGGGGGGAAATGTTAGAAAAATATGTATTAGTAATATGCATGCTTAGTACACTCGAGGTTTAAAAGGGTTAATACATTTATTCTGTTCACACTGCAAGAATCTGCACAGCTACTAGAGACATTCCAATACTGTTTATGTCATGAAAATATGCACAGCTATCATCTGCTTATACCATGGAAATTAACAAGAAGCATTTGATTTCTGCTAATGTCATGAAAATAATAAGAAGTGTTTCTACTAGAGTCATGAGACTTAGAGAGTTATTGATTTTCTGTGTATGCCATGAGAAAGTACACAGCTGCTAGAAGCTATTGATAATGAAAACAAAGGCTGCTTGAAAGTATAAACCGTAGTCAGCATTAATTGTACCTAAGCTTGAAATGTACCTTGAATCTAGGTAAAATGGAACACATATATTAGAACTGCACAATTGAAGAATAGAAAGATTGTAGTGGGCTAAAAATAAGCCCCAAGGTCAGGTTGTTTTTCTCAAATGTTTTTGTAAATCAACAATAACCCAGTCATGTCAGCAGGAAATCTAAGTAACATTTTCTATGTAACACATAGCGAGTTTTAAATCTGAACATGTCAGCAGGAAATCTAAGTAACATTTTCTGTAGAGTAATACAGAAAGCTGTGTCTAACTACGTCAACAATAGAATAGTAACATTTCATAGAACTGTGTAAAAGTAGCATACTGCTCACTAGTAAATCAGACAAATCCTGTATTTGCATGCTTTGTCTCCTTGCTGCAAGTAATAAAGGGTGCCATACTTGAACCTTACGTGAATTGGTCTTTGAAGTTTTTTCCTTTGACAAACACATAATAAATTATTATGATTGGTCCTGCTCAAAATTCTTTGTAGCACGAGGAGCTTTGTATGTTCCATGTAATACCAGATTCAGAGGAAAAAAATAAAGAAAAAGGAAAAGAAAATGAGAAACTATAGGAGAGTGAAGGGTTTTACTAGCTTTGAAAACTGGTAAAATATTTAGTATCGTTGAAAAGAAAGCAACATACCTCTTAAATATTAAGAATTATGGACAAATCCAAAATAATGGGAAGACAAAGGATCATATTGGGGTCAGTTTTCAAATATTGCTCTGATTCACTTAAATAGCTAATAGAACAACAGATTTTAGATCAGCATACATTTTTCAAATATTAAGAAGTACAAAGCTCTCTCTGGATTCGACTAGTCGCAATTTTCAGTTATTTACAAGAAATTCAAAATTTTTACAAGGAAAAGGGCAAACTGATGAGGCAAAAATCAGGGACAGCTGAGAGGTATGGACAGCAGGTTAAAACAAAGAACTCTTGTAGAATTAATAGCTTTAAAAACCGTTACACACTAGTATAACACACTTTCCGGTTGTAAGTGTGGCTGAATGAAGTCCTACCAAATTTTAAAACTTGTTTAACATTCTTCTGCTGCTATTCTTTGCTGGTCAGCACTGCCCAGTGTTAGTCCTGAGTGTGAGATCTAAGCTACTAAGGTACCATTAAGAGCTTTTTCTTAAGCACTCCTAAGCACTGTTAAATTTGGTTCTTGTTCTGTTGAAGCACTTACTCATCTTTTTCCTGATTTTGAAACATAACAGATACATTCCATGCACTACAAATAAATTACTAGTAGTTTGGTGTACTTGACCTACAGTGAAAGAGCAGATGAGACACTGTAGAATACGATTTATAAAAATCAGTGCATACCAAGATTACATATTCCCCATTCCGAAAGAGGGATGGACCTCCTTGGAATTGATTACATGTATAGATCTACAATTGTGGAACTCCACACATATCTGCTGACCTCACAAGACCCAAACGTAGTGAACGTTTTGAAACATGAGGAGAATAAATACAAGAGGATATCTCTGCTTAATCTAGCAGAAACATTTCTGCGTCAAGCAGGAATGGAAATCTAAACAGAAGTAGATAAAAATCCGACTGCAACTGAATGTACCAAAAAACAAAGAAAGAATATAAGGTGAAGGACCAGATAAGAAGGCAAGAAATGTAGAAAATGTATAAATATAGTTGCAAGTATAGAAACCTTCTGGAAGAACCTTATGTTGTTCAGGAATGAATGCAGGAATGGTAAAGGAGAGGCAAATTCAAACCAAGAAATGAAAGGTTAATATTGGTGGCCCAAGATAGTGGGCTGCATACATGCTGGTTTACAAAGTCCATTAAACATGTGGGAGAAACAGACAAATGCTGGTTTGTAAAACAGAATTTGAAACAGTTGCACACCTCCTTGCTGGTTGTGACATACTAATGGCAGAAGGACTTTATACTGAAAGCCATAATAATGTGACAAAACTGTTGCACTGGGGATTGTGCAAACATTATGGTACTGAAGTAGCTGAAAAACACTGGAAACATGAACCACAAAGCATCATAGAAAATTATGAACTTTTCATCACATGGTATCACCCATTACCAACAGTTCAAAAGATAGATGCTAGAAAACTGGATATAATGGTCACCGAAAAGAAGACTAAGTAGCATTGCTCATTGAAATCACCACACCCAGTGAGTACAGTGTCTTATGAACAGACAGACACAAAGTCATAAAATATCAGGAAATGCAGGCAGAAATGAGAACAATGTGGAAAAACGATACCTACACAGTTACAATAGTAGTAAGAGCAATGGGTCTTCTAAAAAAGAATCTACAATCATATTTAGACATTTTACCAGTACATGTAACCCCATATGAATTGCAGAAGGAGTCAATAGTGGACACATTGTGGGTGGTGTGAAGAGCACTTTTGGCTGACACCAAAGATTGAAACAATACTAATTTCATGAACTTTAATCGTACTTTGATTTAGGAATGGGGTCTATTCCCATCATGGTTTTGAAACCCAAAGACTTGGAGAAATTAAAATATAGCATACAGCTGTCTATAACACTGTAGTAAACAGTTGGTTACTGTGGAATGATCACATTACTGCATATTCATCTTCACAGATGAATACATTATTCCAAATGTTTTCTTTCCAGCACTAATTGCTTACAGTATAACGTACAAACTCACTGTGCAGTAGGGCTGTTATTGTGGAGATTCACTACTCTATATAGTTTTCTCCATAAAACGGATCAATCGATCCATTGCTAGACATTGATTTATTTAGTTTTATATCTGTTTTATTACACTGTATGTCAAGCAGTATGCACCTTTCAAAGAATCTCATCCTTTTTCATTTTACTTTTTTTACCTTTCACTTGAATAGAGCTGTGTTTATTTATTGATTTGTTGTCAAAATGACTAACTGATTGTTCAACATTCTGGTTTCTTTGTGACAAAATCTCTACAGATTACAGAAAATATGCTTACCCTCTGCAAACAATTTATCCATACTACTGCATCATCGGAGGCAGCTTAATGCCGACTTTACATGATGAGGGCATATAGCAAATATATATATATATATATATATATATATATATATATATATATATATATATATATATATATATATATATATATATACATACATACATATATATATATATATATATATATATATATATATATATATATATAAACAAAAATAAATGTATTTATTTATTTATTTTACATTTGTTTACTGGGAAAGTCAGACTTTCAGCAGAAGCCAGGGGAGAAAAGCTCCAGCAGAAATACAAAATATCATTGTAAAAAGAGACAAACCTGCAATGGCATTGCATATGCAAACAATAGTATTTACACAAGGAAGAAAAATGCAGTGTACTGGAGGTATCGTCAACATTATATGTAGAACATAAATAAATTAGATTATAGCTGGTTGCTGTGTCAGTGAGCTCAGGAAGAGTAGTATGACATCACACAATGAGCGGTATATGGTAACCTACACAGAGGTTAGTATTAGCCAACAGTGTTACAGGTGCATAGCCAAGCATTGTACAAGTGAGTTGATAGTAGCTTTTTAAAATGTGCTGTGTAGGAGCTAGATATAATGCTGGATGGTTTATTCCAGATTTTAGGGATGACGTTTAAGAAGAGTGATTCACCAGTTGTGTTGTTGGCTTTTGTGGTAGCCAGGAGACATTTACTACTGGATTGGAGGACCCTAGACGAATAGTATGGTTGTAGAAGATTTTGGAAGGGACTGTATCAGGGTGATGGAGGATTTTGTGGGCAAAGGTAAGTTGATTATAGTGCAGGAGTTGGGGAAGTTTGAGCCAATGTAGCTGTTTAAGAGAGGTGGAGTGATATGACCTATGTGTGGCATTGGTGGCAAATCTGGTGATTTTATTGTAACAGGATTCCAGTTTGGTTAGATCTGTTTTTCAAAGGTTGATCAGAATTGAGGAAACATATAGGAGTGCTGACAGGAGATGAGTGAGGGCGACGGCAGGTTTTGTGGTTCTAGTTAGAGATTGTTTATTCCTGAAAAGTAGACCTAGTTTCTTATGAACTTTTTTAATCTATTGAGCAATGTGGATATTAAATCTCAAGTTATTATCAATTTTGAACCCTAGCAGTTTAGTATGGGTTATTGGGATAATAACAGTTTTATTCTTGGATTCAGTGTTAAAAGAAATGACAGATGAAGGAGATCTTGTAGGATGGAATATAAGGAATTTAGTTTTATTGGGGGTGAGGATCAGTTGGGAATTGGAGAGTCATGTTCCTACAGATCGAAAAGATTCCTGGGTGATGGCATTGAGGTGCTGTAGTGAGGGGACTGCACATATTAGTGTAGAGTCATCTGCATGTTGAATAACAGATGCATGAAGAGTGGCATTGTGGAGATGGTTAGTGAATAGCGAGAAGAGTAGAGGTCCAATGATGGAGCCTTGTGGGACCTCTAAGGACACTGGGAGAAGAGAAGAAAGGTAGTGTTGCCACTGTACAGCCTGCTGACAGATAGCTTTGGAACCAAGTGATAGAAGAACTGCAAAAGTTGAAGGAGGAGAGCAATTTGAGTAATTTATTTTGATTTACCATATCAAAGGCCTTGGATAGGTAGAGAAATATGGCAGTTCATAATGTCCTTGGTTTCTGAAGTGGTTAATTGTATTTGCGAAGGCCATTAGGGCTGGGGTGGTGCTGTGATAGGCATGAAAACCATGTTGTGTGTTAGATAGAAGTTTATGTGTGAGAAGGTATGGATGACTCTCTCAAGGATTTTGGACAAGGGTGACATGATTGTGATTGGTCAATAATTAGTAAATTCTGTGGAATTGACCCCTTTGTGTAAAAGAATGACATGGGAGATTTTCCAAATGATGGGTACTAAGCTTCTGGATAATGATCTATGTATGAGTATGGCTACTGAGTATGCAATAGCATCTGCTGCAATTTTGAGAAAGTCAGCTGGGAGGCAGTCTGCAGCTAGGGTGGTTGGTTTAAGTTTATGGAGTCATTTTTAATAGTCTGTACAGACACTGGTTGTAAGTGGTTGGGGCACTTTTGCATGGTGTTGCAGAGCTGGAGGGGGGGGGGGGGCGAAGAGATGGATTAATTGGGAATGTTGAGGGACTTTGCACAGAACTGAATAGTATAAAAAATGTATTAAATTGGGTTGCTATATTGTCAGAGGAGGTGGCTGAGGTGGGGGTGGGGGGTACTTGATTTTACTGATGAGAGTATTTTATTGACTGCGACCCAGAATTTTTGTGGATTATTGTGATGCTTCTCTTGAATATTATGGCAGTAGTTGATTTTATGTAGTCTTACAAGTTCTTTGGCTTTGTTTCTGAGTTCAAAAAATGTTTGTCTTGTGCTTTGTTTTTTTTTTTTTGTTTTTGTGAAATTGTTCCCAGGCCTTATCTCTTGCTTTGAGTTAGGATCTGCATGCTTTGCTTAGCTAGGGTGCAAAATTGTTTTTTTACTTGTATGGTTCTGGAGGGTGCATGACAATGTAACATGTCTAAGAAGGTAGTGCTGAAGGAGTTAACAGCCTCATCAAGGGGAAGTTGTCTGAGTGATTGCTAGTTACAGCTGTTTAGAGCAGAGATGAAGCTATTTGGGTTAAAGGATTTTTTTATTTCTGATAGTACAGTAGATTATTTGGTGTTTTTGTTCACAATGAGTTCATAACAAAAAGATAGGCTGATGGTCACTCAGAACATCAGGAATACAACCTGCCTGAAAAGAGAGGGAGGTGTTATTAACTAGAGTCCAATCAAGGATAGATTGGCATTTTGTAGATTTGTCAGACCTTGTGGAGGATGTGATGAGTTGGGAGAATCCATGCAGGTTAATGTGAGCTGATGGATTCTCAGAGGAGCAATCTAGCCAGGCGATGTTGAAATCACCCATCAGTCTTGTATGGGAGACAGTTATATGTCCAGTGCAGAATGTGTTCTAGGGTGGGGATATTATTTCCTGGATGGCTATAACCACCAGTGATGTCAATGTGTTTTCTTGGGTTGAGTTTTAGCTTGGCTAAGATTAGCTTTGCATTTTCAAAGTTAGGGATACTAGGTTCAAGACAGTCTAGTAGAAGATGGTCTTTGAATAAGATTGCTACACCCCCTCCTCTTTTGGGTTTCCTATCTTTATGGAGTTTATTAAAACCTGGGGGGCAATATTTCATTGCTGTTATTGTTGGGTTTTAGCCAGGTTTCATTTAATATTACTATGTCTGGAGAGTAGAGGGGATAATAAGGCATGGAGTTTGTGAACTTTGTTTCCAATGCTCCTAACGTTCATATTAAGGAGAAGAAGGGAGGATTTATTTCTGTTGTGTGGTAGACTTTAGCAAAATGTGTCATGGCTGCTCATACTATCAGGTAAGGGAGTGGGACCAAGATTAAGATGCATATCTGAAGAGCGGTTTAATTGCTTAAGGAGGTAGAGTAGGAGTTCAGTGAACTTGTATTGTAGTTTGTTGTACTTTAGACAGGCCTGGGATGTATATGCTGGGAGTTTAATTTTGTTAGCATAGAGATCCAGATGGTTGGAATAGAATAGAGTAGGTGCTAAGGTGTAGTGGAAAGGTTTTTCTGAGCAACCTGTGTAATGATAATAAAAAAAAAAAACAATTTACAACTCATCTTTAAGGAATCATTTTTTTGTTCTTGACAGTTTATCTGTTGTTGCAAAAAACAAATGAAACTACTTTCCTTAGGTGCTCACATGCTAGAAACTCAGTAGATATTTGTTCTTTGCCTGTTGCTCTAACCTCCCACCATCCAGTCCTACTGAATTGCACAGCCCTATCAGAAAACAACAGCCTAAAGATTTATCCATCTTACTTTTGAAGTCTCATCAGCTGGTCTCCTAGTTAAGCACAGTTTTGGGAACAAAATGATTTACAAACAAGGTTATTTTCTGAAACCCCAGTGTGGTGCTGATGGAGAAAATGGAAATAATCATCCCTGTAAACTCTGTCTTGATATTGAGATGACTAGAGACATTTTCAAATGACAGACTACTTGCATGTCTTAGCCTTTGATCCAGAACAGCCCAGAAAACCATGAAAAACATCTAAATTAAATAGTTGCAGTTATTCAATTGTCATTTAGCATAATGATTGCATAATAAGCAGTAGCACCTGAAACTACTGGCGTGCAGAGCTGCAACCCCCCCCCCCATTAAATTCAAAAAGATCATTAAAAAATCAAATTATTTATGTTTCTTGACATGTCTGCCTAACTGTCATGTTTTAATTTAATTTACATCAGAAAGTTGCACAGGAATCCATCACATCAGGCTACAAATTCTGACAATGCATCATATTATTGAGCTATCCAAAAAGTTATTGTTACCCAAGGAGTAAACGCCCCACACACCAAACACAGTCCAGTAACAAATAGAATAATGATACTAAGGTGTCGAGACAAACAAAGGCTGTAACTGTAAAAAAAATATCATCCACTAAGAGCCAGTATCTTCCTTAAGACCTGACTTTATTTGAACAACAGGAACAGTTATTATTTTATATTATTCTATATATTATTGAGCTAATTGTAGGCTTGCTGTTGCTAATACTGTATACTGTCCTGCAAACTTTGCACTTCACCTGTTCTCAGTATATTTGTTACATTAAATATAAAGATCATATGTACCTTCTTCTCCTTCTTCTACTGAACTTGCCAGTCCATTGCTATTAATCGTCAAAGTAAAACGTAATAGGTCGGTTTGCTTTTGAACCAAAATCTGTCATGAGATTTCTTCTCAAGAAATTATGGGTGAGTGTTCAGCTCAGAAAGTCAGAGTGATGTCTGCCTCCTCAATGGCTCATACCTTCCACATCTATGAGGTCTAATTCTCAAGTCAGTTACTGTATTTTTATAGTCCTTCACTCATTTAGGAAACTGTGAAAGGAATTGCATGCAAGCTTGCTTTAGCAGAAATGAATGCAAAAAAACACGTTTTGTGTTTTA
This sequence comes from Protopterus annectens, assembly GCF_019279795.1. NCBI lineage: Eukaryota > Metazoa > Chordata > Ceratodontiformes > Protopteridae > Protopterus > Protopterus annectens. Next base: position 441,264,976 of record NC_056735.1, on the reverse strand, counting down.
ATGGTGAATGAGTGAGCAAATAGAATTTTGGTCATTTGTGAGAATAGACTGCATTTTATTCAAGGAGGAATTAATCTGGCTAATGCCCACTTTATTGGCATATATATCTGCCATTCATAGAAGTGAATATATTTACTTAATATTATTAAAAGAGCTACTGTACAACTTTCTTAATTTTCAATAATAATTTTAATAAAAAAAAAACTTGTCTTCAGCAGTTTATCAAATTAATGTGGTTGAATAAGTTGTTTATTATTACTTTGAAGTTGCCCTTTATGCCAGCTGTGTGCTGTTCCTCTACAGTTGGTATTGTTTTATCTTCTCATTCAGTGCCCAGTGGAAAACAAATGTCTGCAACACATTAATTGCCATTATGGTGGGCATGTTGAAAAAAGAAAATATAAAACCAGATTTGATAATAGTGTAATCATAACCATCATAGAGTGCAACATTGTTTGTTTATTTATTGTATATCAATCACTGAAAAAAATATCCATCACCTAGGCTATGTAGTTCCCATTGCACATTTGAAAAGTACCCAAACTTTTATTTTAGTGAGGAAGGGTTAGGAGATGTGTGCTTTTACACAGTAGCTGTGTACCTATTGTTGTACATCGATTTTTTTATTCCTACCCTCCCTTACTTATTTGTAATTGATGATAGTACAAGGATAATGCTTGCTTGCATATGAGGATGGTAGAGTTCTCTCTGTGTGTCCTGTGTTATAGGAGAAGGTGGTAGGAAATTGCCAAGTTCATCTTGTGTTTATCTTGTATATGTTTACATTTGGCTGTTATTACACAAATGTGCTGCAAGCAAAACTGGGTTGAGTGGAGTTTAAACTAGCTTTTAGAGACATCTACATAGCTATGCAATAAAAATAGCTATATAAACTGTAATATTAAATAGGAACATATTTACCAATAAGAATTCTCCAATCAGTTCTCATACCAGGTGCCATTCTCTTGGGGAGTACTAATAATGTGCCATATAGGGGAAGAATGAACCAATCTAATAACAGAATTAGACAGAACCCAAGTAATTCATTGAATTATGATGTGAAGTGGTGATATTGGGATGACGTTAGAAGTTTTAGAAGATGGAAACTTGACTAACATATACAGCAAGAGGGTGGGGAGGGGTTCTGTTGATTTAAGTTTCATAACTTGATCAATAGAAATATAAAAGAGTCAAGAAGAAGAAGATAACATGATAAAGTTATTCTTATTGTTAAAAAAGTCTACGGTTTGGTTGCAAAAGAAACTTCAAGAAACAACAAATAGAAGTTCTCATCATTTTAGGAAAATTGGCTTGTAGTGAACCAATGCAAATGAATGTGCATGGCAGCAAACAGAGTTCAAGATCAAATAATGAATAATATATCAAGGGTGGAGGTCACAGGAAACAGAAAATCAGTGTTAAGATATGTGTCTGCTTATAAGGATAATAATCAGTAATGACAGGTGATGTGAAAATGATGAGGAGGAATATATGAAAGTCACATGGTTTGGGTTTATTAATGTTGCTTTGTGAATACTCATTCAAAATTAAAAAAAAAAATCAAAAAACTCTGAAGTGAGCCTACTTAACAGCTATATAGAGAAAATATTTAATCAGAAATTGGAAGGAGTTCTAATTGTTACTCCGCAAACCCACAATCATCTCACAGACAGAACATCCTGCATGCAACTTTCCTCACTACACAGTATATGTCTAAATGCAAAATGCTATACACACAACATTCAGATAGTATCAGCACTCTATCACAATCTGGGGATATCCACCCCAACCCTAGACCTACCCTACCTGCCTCCCACTTCCCTAAACCCCAGAAATCCCTAAAACTCACCACCATTAACCTACAAAGCATTAGAAACAAGATCCCAGAATTCCATGCCTGGATATCCCATTGAAAACCAGATATAATTACAGTAACTGAGACATGGCTAAAGCCATACATTAAAGACTCTGAAATCCTCCCTCCAGGTTTCTCTTGTTTAAGATCAGATAAACCTCACAAAAAGGGTGGAGGTGTTGCACTCCTCTATGCCAACTCCTTCTCTATCATCCCCTACTCAAACTCTATTCCTCAATTCTCTGTAGAAGAACTCATCATAGTACATCTAAAAATTAACAACTTCCAAAGCCTTTGCCTGGTAGAATATGCATCCCACCAGCTAATAATATTCCTATATTAGAATAAATTTTAGCCCAGGCCTCCAACAATATCCACAATGAAAAAATAATTCTAGGCGATGTCAACATAAACTGGCTAGATCACATTACCCCCTCTCCAAATACATCCTTCAATCTCTATAACGTCACCCAAACTATTACTAGTGTAACCCGAGCCAAGAAAATCAACAACAATGGCTCCATTCTTGACTGGATTTTAGTATCTGACCCTAATAAAATCTCTTCTGCAGGTACTCTGCCCTGTGATATCACTGACCACTATCCTGCATACATAACACGCAATGCCTCCACAACCCCACACCAGCATCAATTCAGGCCCACCAGAAATCTAACTAATTTTGCACCAATAACCTTCAATGAAACTCTGAATAAAATTAACTGGAGCATTCTAAACTCTTTACCCCTTGACAAAGCTGTTGAATTCTTCAATTCAACATTCCTAAGCATACTCAATAGAATGGCCCCTCTATGAAACAAGTGAGTAAAAACTAATCATGCAATCTGGCTATCTAAAGATACCAAAAAACTGACGATGTCCAGAAATAGAACATGGAAAAAATGGCAGAAAAGTAAAACCCCTTAGAACTCCAGCTATTCAAACAGCTACATAATCAATTAAAATGTCTAGTCATTAAAGATAAAAAAAAAACAGTATTACATCTGTCTTAAAAGTGATTGTAACCATAACCCAAAAAAAAAATTCTGGAACTCAAGTCTCTACATTCCTAAATCCCGGAACCAAGAGTAATCCTTGCCCAAACCCTGACAAATCTCCAGTAGAGATAGCCTCACTTTTCAACTCTTATTTTAGAGAAACTATATCCAAACCAGCTGCCACCTTTCCTCAAAATTCCACAAGCATAACCCAATACCAAATGAGCATACCCCAAGAAACTCTTCACCACATCCATTCTCTTTCTCTCCTATTCCTACCTCCACTATAACCAAGCTCCTGCTAAATCTTAAACCTGGAAGTACTGCCCCAAATAATCTTCCCCCAGAATACTTACAACTTTCAGCCAGATCCATCAGCTTCCCCATCAGTATTCTTATAAACAGATCTAGCCATGAATCCTACATACCCGCCATCTGGAAACAAGCCTACATCATTCCCCTACACAAAGGTGGCAACAATACAGACATCTCTAACTTTCACCCTATAGCTATTTTTATCTCCCATCTCTAAAATAATGGAAAAATGCATTCAAACCCAACTAATAGACTATCTGCTACAAACTCAACTCCTTTCCACCACACAAAATGGCTTTTGGCCTGAACAAAGTACCACAACCACTCTTCTAACCTTCCTGAACACAGTAAACCACAATTGCAATGATGGTAAACTTGTCTCTGCGCTTTTCCTTGATCTCTCTAAGGCCTTCAACACCATCTCTCACTCTCTCCTCCTCTCTAAGCTCCCACATCTTGGTATATCCACTCATGTCCTTGACTGGTTTGCCAATTACCTTAGTAACAGACAGCAATCGACTAAATGGCTACAGTCCGTCTCACCTTTTCTCATTACATCCACTGGATTTCCCCAAGGGCCCATCCTAGCACCTCTTTTCTTTAGCATCTTCATCAATGACTTTCACTCTGCTCTCAAACATGCATCTTTAGTACAATATGCAGATGATTCTGCAATTATCTGCTTCAGCATGTCAGAAACAGAACTCATGTCCATGACCCAAAATGGTTTCTCCACTACTGAAATCTGGATGACCAATAATCACCTTGCCCTAAACCCCAATAAAACCAATCTCCTGCTCTTTACACCCCCCCCCCAAAACCCACTCTTAATAAATCAGAACTTATCATCTGTTCTTCTAACAAAACAGTCATAGAGGTAGTCTCACATACCATGCTACTCGGTGTCACTATTGATGATAATTTAACATTCAACCTACATATTCACAACAGCATTAAAAAAACACCAAAAACTTGGCATTCTTTACAGGCACAAACCCTTTTTAAACTATTCCACTAGAAAAACACTTGCCCTTATATTTTTCTTTCCCACACTCCTCTATGGTGCCCCCGTTCTTACAAATATCCAGTTCTGCCTAAAAAACAAGTTAGACAACTGCTACAACAAAATCGCTAAGTTTGTGACTAGTGAAAAATATACCTCCCATCAATGTTGTTCATTACGATCCCTGAACTGGCTTGAACTCCCACAACATCTCACATACATACAATTGTCTACTGCACACAAAATTATTTATAAACCTCTTAAATGCCAGCCCTTGCCTCCCGTTTGACTCCTTATCAACCAAGCAGGCATCTTAGATCTGAAAATCAATCTCTAATCCAAGTATACAGACCCAGACTCCCTGCAGGTCAGCCCCTCTACTCTTTTACTATAGCTAAACTCTGGAATGGTCTTCCACCTCCTCTCTGGACCAGAAATAGTGCCCCCTTATTCAAAAGGTCTTTACATCAATATCTCTCATCTCATTGGCTCTGCCTATGCACCTTTTCCAAATCCTCCATAACCTGATTTTCCTGATATACCCCAACTATACCTATATTCATCATTATTCTCCCATCTTATACTCCATCCCTGAAATGCAATGCAGAAATATCCTTCTGCTCTATATTGTATCAATCATTTCTGCAGTTCTTCCCCACTTGATCCAAGAATACTGTATTGGTTAATCACACAATCTATCTGTCTAATACTTATTAATAAATATATAATTATATAGCTTTCTGCCTCTTCAGTCCATCTCTTGTTATACTGGATACCTGCCAAGACCAAGCTTACTTTTTATAACTTCTAGCCATACAATTGTACAATGTGAGTTACCTGTTTGTTATTCTCAGAAAATATCTACTAAATACTTGTATAACTAATTTTGATTACCCACTATTTGTTTAAGAAGGTTGCTACTCTTTGAAAATACTTGTTTAACAAACTAATATTGTATATATTTGTTTAACAAATGTTATGGTGCTTGCCACTCTTTGTAAATACTTGTTCAACAAATTTCTATTCTATTGTATATTGTTTATGGAGTTTTTCTCCCCAGGCCACCACTAAAAATGGGCTCATTTCAGCTCAGCGAATTCTCCTGGTCAACAAATACAAATGAAATAAATAAATAAACTATAGCACATAGACATGGTTATTAAAAGAATGCCAATCACTATTCTATTATTTTCTAGAGTTTCTCTTTAAATCAACACTATAACTATACCAATGTAACTTAAGTTAGAAGGTAAAAAAATAAACAATCATGCAAATATTTCAGCACGACATTTCTTCATGTAAGTAAAAGAAGCTTCCGGCATATTATTAGCAGATGTTTTGCAAACATGTAAGAAGCTAGCAGTAAATTGATTAATACAAAGTTTTCGTTTCTTTCCAAAATTACTTTAGTGACAAATTAACATTCTCCCTAAACTCTTGTTTTATATTAGGTCTACTATACATAATATGCCATTAAGACAATTCATGACCTTAAGACCATCCTTAATTACATTTATATGATCTCTCAAATCTGTCATCATATAGACAATTTATAACCTCATAATTGCATGGCAGAATGGGTTTGTTTTATTTTTTACATTGATTATCTTATTATAAATGTGTGCACACTGTGGAAAACTGTTAATGTTAATACAAACAATGATTATTGGTGTCCAGTACGGATACAAATTTGGTTTATATGTATCAAAGCTTGCAATGTGACCTACAAGCTATACCTTTTTCAAATACAAAAATACCTGAACTCTCATAAAGTCCATATTTTTTTTCAAACTTGGTGATACTGTTTCAAAAGTTGATAGTTTGTCTAAATATGGAAGATGTCCTCATATCTCTCTAGCCTCCTATGATATACTATTAAACTGTTAAATGACTGATTTATCTAATTTTCCTCATCTCAAAAACAAAATAGTATGAAGTCTTTGTTTCATGTAATATATATTCAATACAGCAAATACAGTTAAAATGGGGCTGACTAAAAGACAAATACTGAGACCATTCCTAAATTCAAATTCTCTACAAGAAGGAATATTAACTTAAAATCAGTTTATTTTAACATCTCATACCTATCATTTTAAATAAAATAAATTGATTTCAAAAGCATATGAACTAGTTACAGAACTTAGATATAAACATACATATCACTATTCTCCTATTTGATCCTCATATTAACAACATACAACTCAGGAGTAAATTAATAAAAAACTATAAAATATTTAATATATTCCTTTTAACAAATTATCCTACACTCGATTTAGTATTATACATAGTGTATACCATCAAAAAACTACATATTTCTCTTCCTGCCTGCCATATGTAGTGACTGCCCATGAATAATACAGATATAATACATATTATTTTTACTTGTGTGTGTGTGTGTGTGTGTGTGTGTGTATATATATATATATATATATATATATATATATATATATATATATATATATATATATATAGCTCCTTTCCCTGGGAAAGGAATTCAGCAGTTGTTAGATTTTTATATATATATATATATATATATATATATATATATATATATATATATATATATATATATATATATATATATATATATACACACACACACACACATATACACACACACGCACGCGCAAACACACACACACACACACACACACACACACACACACACACACACACACACACACACACACATACCTATTTTGGCATATACTAAAACTAAAAATTAAAATGATATTTCCCCAAATGGATAATATCGCTTGGAAATTTGTAATACTACATTTTCCACCATTAGATATTAGAGTAGATGATACAGGAGAGTTTTAATTATGATATTTTTGTTTGCAAAACTATATATAACAAAAAAATCTGTTTAGACCTGAAATCTCTAATTTAGATTGTCTTTACAGAGATGATACTTAGATATTTAAAATATTGTAAAATAATTGTGTATTTTCATGACAATCGTAATGTGCCAATGAAATAACAGAATATAAATAACTGAAATTATGATCTCACAGAAAGCCTTATTAAAAACTGACAAAAGTTTAGATATAACAGTCCCTACTATGAAAGATAAAATCAGTCGTACAGAAGAAATAGATGCTCCAGAACATCACTTTAAAAAGAGATGTCATGGAGCTTTAGGGAACAGATAAGGCTAGAGTAAGGAAAATAATGGACAATACAAAATTCAGGTACTGGTGAAAGAGAAACAGAAACTGAAAATTCAACTTGGGAGTAGGGATCTCGGTCTATGAAGATGATTCTCAGTAATACAGAAAGTAGCACTACGTATTTCTTTTTTTTTTTTTTTTTTTGTGATACTAGAACATGTTGTGTATCCTCCAAAACATACTGAAATATAATTTCCACCTCTTGTAAAATGAATACAATACTGCACAAAAGATGATTGCTCACTTTATTGAAGTTGAATTTAGTTTACAAATGTTGCATTCTTTCTGTGTGTCCATATTACAGGCTGTTGTTATGTTTCTCCAGTTATAAACATTCAAGCATCAATATGTTAATATTCTTGACATAAGTGATTTTTTTGCTTTCTCAACACCAATAGATATGGATTTGGAGAACATTCTTCATGGATTATATGCCGATAGGGATGATATTGGAGTATTTGGGATAGACATCATGCCAGGCAATAATCAGAATGGCTCCTTGACTAATCCTTCTAATGGATGTGATATGGCCTTTAATAAATTGGGCAAGGGTCTGAAGAATTTAAGAGCAAATATTTGGCACCTAAGATTGTTTCGAGCATACATGAATAGGGACATAGCTCCAAGAGGCCTGAGAATTTGTTTACAACCTTTAGTCGGTAGGTCTGAAGATAGACCGACTAAGGAGTGGAACTTAACATTACAACAGGCCTCTATGATGTTTGTCAAGATACTTGCTTCGTATTATGAAAGGATGGTTGATACTAATTTAACTGAGGTGAAAACCTTTTGTGAGGAATGCAAAAAGTATGAGTCCCTACCTATGTATGCAGTCTCTGTAAATAAACTATCCAAAGAACTGACCACCTATGAAAAACAGATCTGGGAAAGAAAAATTAAGAAATTTAATAGGGACATTACTGATTATCAAAGGGGTTGTCTGTTTGAATCCTTTAGATCAGTTAGATTTACAGATACCAATCGGGAGACAGCAAACAATAGGCCCGGAAAGAGACCTAGATCCATCCTTAAGACCAATGATAGGTCTTTCATCAGTACATCAGAGGAAGAATCCTCCTATATGGACAACGATAGTGTTAGTTATAGGAAATCGCCTAGCTGTAAGAAATCCAATGCATCACACCCTTTAGACATGGAAGGAGGCAGCAGGGAGGCCGCAAACACAAGCATGGGTATAAGAACAAATTCTGTGGAAGGGCTGAAACAAATACTTCTGAAATAACTGAAAATGTGTATTGGAATGTGTTTAATTTATCTGATGTAATACTTACAAAAGAACAAGAACAACTACAGAATAAAGGTCTTGGATTTGTACCTGGATTTTTCTCTGAAGAATACAATATAGTTACTGATGTGTTATCTTTTTGTCGTAATTTAAACCTTAAACTATTTTTTTCAGATAAAACTTCTCAAAGATCTGATGAATTCAGATTCCACAAATCTGAATTCCAACCACCCATGAATAAGCATGTTTCTATTTTTCTTCAATCGGTACTTAGGGATCTACACGTCCCACATAGGGAATCATGTATTTTGGGTCAAAACATATCCCCCTCTGAAAAGGTTGCTATGAATGAACTAAGGAATAATCACAATATTGTCATTTTACCAGCTGACAAAGGAGGAGCTGTAGTGGTTATGAATATGGGATATTACGTAAATGAGGGCAAGGGACAACTTGCCAATACTCGATGTTACATGTATATGTCTATTGATCCCACTCCTGTATTTAAGAAGGAAATAGATACTTTTCTAAACCTAGTGGAGGAAGAAGGTATTATTAACCTGTACTGTGAAACATTTAATGGTTACGGACCCACAAAACCAAATACTCTATCTACTCCCTAAGATTCACAAATCCCTTTCCAAACCCTCGGGCAGACCCATTGTGTCAGGCATTGGTTCTTTGACAGAACCCCTGTCAGCTTTTCTTACACAATATTTGAAACCCTTACTTACTTTTGTCAGAGCCAGATTACAGGACACAACCCAGTTTCTTCAAATCATACATGATACCCAACTGGAGCTGGGTTGGCTCATGTGCACCCTGGATGTGAGATCTTTATATACCAGCATACATCATTGGGCTGGTTTACAGGCTTTGCAGTATTGGCTTGAACATTCGGCTCTATATCCACCTGGATTCAATACACTATTGGTATGCATGGCAAACACGTACTTAACAAAAATGTTTTTTATTTCCAGGGCAAGTGCTTTTGGCAACTACAGGGTACTGCTATGGGAGCTTCCTTTGCTCCCATATATGCAGACCTTTTCATGGCCTTTTTTGAAGAATGTATGATTTACAATCCCCTCCATAACCTGTATATGGTGGAGATTGATATCTGGCACAGGTATTTGGATGATTGTTGGATGGTGTGGCTGGTGGATGAGGCATATTTACAGGAATTCGTGGAATATCTGAATGGAAACATATGGGGCATTGAGTTTACTGTAATGTCACATCATGACACCACTGATTTTTTGGACGTTACAATTTACAAGAATGAAGATCACACTTTGAATACTAAGACTTATCATAAATATCCACAGTATAATACTCTGCTCCATGTGTTGAGCATGCATCCATGCCTCACCATCTGGAACATACCCAAATCTCAATTTATGCACATTAAACTATTAGTTCATCAGAACAAGATTTTGAACAAGCTAGATTAGATCATTACCACAGGTTTATGGACAGGGGATACAGGAAATCAGATATATTCAGAGCAAGTGAATGGTCCACTACTCAGGATAGGAACACATTATTAGAATATAAGAAACGAGCAACCACACTAGAGGAATCATCTCTCAGGTTTGTAACCACATATGGACGCAACCACAATGTTATCAGGAATATATTGGACACCCATTGGAATATACTTTTGGCAAATGAAGAATTAAGGAGACATTTAGGTCCCAAATGTATGTTTTCATACGGACGTGGAAAACATTGGGTAGTCTGTTTTCTCATTATAAGCATAAGGAGAGTGGTGGTGCCATATACCAACAAATGACCATGACTGGAGACAAACTTTTGGGTACTTTCCCATGTGGACATTGTGGGTCATGCCAACATGTTAGTAAATGTAAACTATTCACCAGTGCCAACACTAGCAGGGTATACAATTTAAGGGTGTTTGGTAACTGTAGTAGTAGTTGGATTGTTTAATTAGCTACTTGCCAAAGTGCAGCTTTTTATGTTGGCCAGACTTCTTGCTCACTTAGAAATAGAATGACTGAACATAAAAGTAACATCCATAATAAAAAAGAAACCAATGCCTTATATAGACATACCATCAAACACACTAATGCTAAGTTTACATTTATGATCATAGACAAAATCACAGGGGATAGAAGCAACCAACAGGGTTGGCATACCATTTTAAATCACAAAGAAAAATATTGGATCATTAATCTTGGGGCATTATTCCCTCCAGGTCTTAATGATCATTTGTAAAAGTTGTGGAGATGATATGAATATTTGATCAATCCACTAGCCATTGGATGCTGTGGGTACATATGCTTCTGAGGCCTGAATATGTTCACAATCAGCATAAGCGTATGTATACATTTATAATTAGTTGAACATGTTTTCTGATTAAATATTAAATACACTAGGTTATTTCACTTGGTATGCAAGAATTTTACATTATTTGTAAAATTAGAGTATTTTATAGGACCTATGTCCTTTTTGATAGCATGTTTATATATGGTATGTCATATATATATATATATATATATATATATATATATATATATATATAGATATAGATATAGATATGTATATTTTCTATTTCTTTTGTGATATATATATGCTCCCCTATATATTTAGGCATTTACACTTCATGTTTTTTGGTATTCTATGCTTTATATGGTGTTTATGGGATTTGCTCCTCTATGTAGAGTTATATTTTGCAGTAATGATGTATTTTTGATTAATGCTTACAGTAAACTGTATATTTCTGTTTTTTTTTTTACATTTTTTCATATATGTCTTTATTATTTCATTACTTTTTTATGTATTAGTATGTTTTATATATATTATATATATTATTATCAATATTGTCATGTAAACTTTGATGTTTCAAATGTGAAAATGTATTTGAACCATTATGTTGGGCAATACCATGTTTTCTATTGGTTGGGGTTGTGTATAAATAGTCACTAATCCCATTGGGGGTTGAACTCTATTCACTGATGAAGGCTGGGTAGCCGAAACCAGTTTGAACATGAATAAAACATTTTGAGGATGAATACTGAATAAATATTTAACTGTTTACTTCAGATTTCAGTGTCTTAGTATTGCGATTGCTGGCCGTTGGTGTTTGATAAGTGATTTTCTAGCAGGATAAATAAATATACAAAAACACATGCATATCTATCTATCTATCTATGTATCTATCTATCTATGTATCTATCTATCTATCTATCTATCTATCTATCTATCTATCTATCTATTCATCTATCTATATTATATATTGGCATACTAGAAAGGATTGAAAATACACATTGTCAACTGGCATAATGCCGATGTCAAAGCCTCAAAAATGCCAACTTCAGCTTGTCAGTATGCATGAGCTGAGAAATAACCTTAGTGCATGCAAACTTTAACTTAGAAAAAATACAAATAAAATTTCATTTTCGCAGGGTGCCAGAACCTCTTGCACTCCCACACCCCTGATTATATATATACTAAATATTTTAGAAATAAAGACTACCTTAAAAAGTTATTACAACAAAAAAATGAATTGTAGCCTAGAGAGACCCATGTATATTCAATAGCTCACTACATTTACAAACAATTAATGTATATTGTACTATATATATATATATATATATATATATATATATATATATATATATATATATATATATATATATATATATGTTTACACACACATATGTGTCTATATGGGACCACTATATAATCCCAAAATTCTGAAATATTGAATTTCATAATCCTGAGATTATAAAGCTGAAAGCTCTAAATACCGAAACACCGGATTCGTGAATTTCAAAATCCCAAAGATCCGAGATGTTGAAGTAGCACTTCTGGTGTTGCAGTTTGTGAATGGGTAGGTGGAAGTTCAGCTAAGTATCTATTTGCAAGTGTGCTGGTTAGGGGCTTTAGTGTGTGTCAGTTGTGTTGTGATTGTGATGTGTGTGTGATGGAAATGTCAGTGTGTGGTGCTGTTTTCGTGCGTGTCTGTGTAGTGTGAGCATGGAGTTAGTATATTTAAGTAGGTGGTATGTGGGGGGATGCAGGCAGGCTTGCCCCCCTGCTTGCATGTAGTGTAGGTTTGAATGTTTGTGTGTTGGGGGAGGGTTCCTATGAATCCGTCGACAGCCGAAACATCGACGCTTACCTCATCGACACCAAAGCATCGACCGTTCAGAACATCGACAATCCAGATAAGCGATTTTCCCCCTTACAGGACCTATGGTAGCACTTGTTTCGCTAGTGCGACGCTATGGACAACGCAAATTCTCAACAGTCGCTACCATGGGTCCTAAGTGCTACCATGGGTCCTGTAAGGGGGAAAATCGCTTACCTGGATTGTCGATGTTCTGAACGGTCAATGCTTTGGTGTCGATGAGGTAAGCGTCGATGTTTCGGCTGTCGACGGATTCATAGGAACCCATTGGGGGAATGTGTGTGTATGTGTATGGGTGTGGTGTATGGTTAGTGTAGGGTTCATGATTTTAAAATTTGCACTTCTGGGGTTTCCGGATTATAAGGTATCGGCCTTATGATCTCGAAATTCTGAAATTCGATATTTCAGGATTTGGGGATTATAAAGTAAATATATATATATATATATATATATATATATATATATATATATATATATATATGTGTGTGTGTGTTTACACATACATATAAATATTTATATATATATATATCTATACATATATTATATATATATATATGTGTGTGTGTGTGTGTGTGTGTGTGTGTGTGTGTGTGTGTGTGTGTATGTATATATACATATATATGTGTGTGTGTGTGCACACACATATATATATATATATATATATATATATATATATATATATATATATATATGTATATATATATATACACACACACACACACACACACACACACACACACACACACACACATATGGAAAGATAGATATACTTAAATTTTAGTGACTTTGCTCAGATGATATTGGTTTGTTTAAGGGAAGCAGTCATTACTCCAATACCTTGTCATCAGCTTATATGTGTATTTCATTAAGAAGAGTAATGTTTCACCTGAAATCCACATTTGTCATAAACCTTATGCATTAAAATGTTATGGAAGCATTAGATATGAAATAATGACTGAGGTAATCATTTCATAATTACTGTGGTGTAAGTGAAACTTATGAATAATGTACCCTGCTTTTGTTTTATTGCTTTAATTAAGCTAATTTACAGTTAGGATTTACCAAGGCATATCATATTCTGCAGGATAGCTACAGATTAGGCTTCATTAAACTCCAAGCTACATACTGAATTAAGACAAACCAGGAAAAAAACACAGAATGAAAAAAGGTTGTCACAAATGACAGACCATGGGCTGTAAATCCACACAAAAATCATTTTATTAGTCCACACGTATAAGCGCTTTCATTCCAGTCTCAATTAGTAGTAAACTTCATCAGATACTGAATTAGTCCAGTTGTCTTAGTAAATGCTGGGGGATAATTAAGTTGCATTTGGACATGCAATGCACAGCCAGTCAGCCACTCATTCTTGTGACCAGGAAAGCTCAGTGTAAGCTGTTCACAACCACCTGAAGTCTATGTCTCTATGACCAGAAAGACACACATACATACTATTGCAGTTTATAGAAATCAATGTAGCTGACCTTCATTTGCAAAGTGTATACATCAGTCTGAATTTTTTTCATAACTATAAACCCACCATATCTATATGGAACTGGTCAGGTGCAATGGCACCTTCTCTGGGAAAGTGTAAACTTTTTAAAGTAAACTAAAACTATTTCAAAGTCATGGAATATGGGAAAGGAACAGAAATTCAACTTAATGGATAATTACTTTCATGGAAATGTATTGTTTTTCAAACTGAAGTTAATGTTATATACAAATGTATGTTGTTTGTAATGACAGTAGTGGTAAAGGCAGGAGCTCTCCCACACCAGGTACAGTTGGTATGGACTAGAAAGACAGTGTCTAGGAGAAGTGTTAGGAAGCCAGTGCCTTATCCTTTAGGCCTTAGAGTAATAGCCAACTTTGCTCCTTATAGGAATGGCTTTACATAGTAATGGAATGCCAAACCCACTGTCTGATAACATCATTAAGAGCATTGTAAGCCCTTAAGCAAGAGAATCTCTTTAGGTGAGTCCTAAAGTTGGTAGTGCAAATTCACCTTTTCTGGCCACTGCCCATGTTCCTGGGCATCAGTGAAGCTTCAAAAATGGCGTTTCATATCAGCATGATATCTACATGTCTTCTCTGCAGAGGGATGAAGAAGCATTTCCTCATAATTCCTTTATTCTGCTGACAGCTCTTTCGTGTGCTTGGGACACTAATTAAAACCAGCCTCCCTAGCTAATAGTAAATACATTATCTCTCTACACCAGCAGAGCTGGCTTCCTCTGCTAAACATTCAGATTTTGACACATAATTTTGGACTTGATATGAGTTGACAGTTATTGGTGATGTATTGTATAATTTCCTACATTCTAAACATTGCATGCTAATGAGGTCCATTAATTACACTTTGTGCTTTAGTATTCTGAAATACTCACATATATGAGATTACATTTTTATGGAGAAAAGTAGTACTCCTCCTTAAGAGTGAACCTGCAAGCTATTCTAAAAACTATAGACCAATAAGTTGCCTTCCAGCGATGTATAATCTATATAATGGAGTTAATGTCGACAGAGGTTATAGCTATTTATAAAAAAAAAAATCATGGCAGTAGATCAAAAGGGTAAGAAAAGCAATTCATATGGAGCAAATGATCATTTGTTGTTAAATAAAGTCATAATGGAAAAGTGAAAACAATGGTAGGAATCTAAGTATGGCATGGATAGATTGCAAAAAAGCCTCTGACAGCATCCCACATCCATGGATAATGGAGCTTGCAGATGTATAAGATATACCCTACATCGACCAGTTAAATTACAGTGACAATGAAAGAGTGGCAAATCACTTTCAGCTAAGCCATCATAAAGGAAAAATTGTTATCCCCGAGATAAAAATTCAAAGGGGGATATTTGAGGGTGCCTCTTTGTCACCGCTGCTCTTTTGTCTTGCCTTTAACACATTAAGCTGTCTACTTAACAAATTAGTTTATTGTTATAATTTGGCTTCCAGAAAACAACAAAGTATAAAGACTTCTTACCTTTTGTGGATGATTTAAAACTGTATAGCTCATCAGACGAGGAGCTGAAAGCACAACTGCAAGTGATCAAAACTTTTGCAGATGATATAAGAATGTTGTTCTGTCATGATAAAGGTACAAAAGCAACATTTAAAGCAGAAAAGCTGCAGCACCAAGAAAATATCAGCCTGGGATGGGAATGTGATATAAAGGAACTTGAGCAGGAGGGAGTGTATAAATATTTTGAATTTATGAACAAATGCAAACAAAACTGAGTAACAAATACTTTAGAAGATTAAAATTAACACTGAAAACAGCCCTGACATCTAAGAACAAGTCTAAGCTATAAACCAATTTGCTCTTCCTGTGTTAACTTAAAGTTTTGGAGTGAATGACCAACCCCTAAAGGTATTAGATCAATTGGACAGGAAAACAATAAAAATGCTTCATGCTTATCAAATAATATATATAAAAATTGGTGTATGCCAAGATTATATATTCCTCATTTTTAAGGAGTATGGGCCTCCTCAAAATTGATTACATGTACAGATCTGCAGTTATAGGACTGCATAGATATCTGCTGACCTCATCAGATCCAAAGATAGAGACAGTTTTAAAACATGGAGAGAATAAATCTAAGATAACTTCCCTGCTTAGTTTGGCAGAAGCATATCAGTGTCATTTGGGAATGGAAATCAAACTGGAAGAAAACAAAATCATGTACAAAATGTTCCGTGATGGTATACTGCATACCCACTCCCTGCATGAGTAGTTGCAGAGATGCATATCTCAGTGGCTGTGTGTAAAAATAAATCACGTTAAGTTCAGTGTTTTGTTTTTGTCTTTATACATACTGTCATTCTGTCTCTCATACTCTCTCTCTCTCATATATATATATATATATATATATATATATATATATATATATATATAAATGTATTTTTACATTATAAACATTAATACACACACACACACACACACACACACACACACACACACACACACACACACACTCTCATGCACATGCATGTGAGTGTGTATGTGTCAGTTTAAGTTTAATGTAAGAAAAACTAATATGCACTGTATTAATGAATTACTCATAAAATTTGTATAGTCAGTGTTACAATTGACATGCATATAACACATGTACTCTATAAAATTTCTATTTTAAATAATTACACCAAACACTCGTAGTAGCTCAGAGTAAAACTTTTCTGAATTCTACCCTATATTATTTTATGATTTCAAAATGTTGTGGTCACCTGAAATAATGATGTTTTATCTGTGATAGGAAGCTGAAGCTATGATTACCTTTGTTCTCTCTATATGATTAAAGCTGCTCAGTACAGGTAAGCAGAGGTAGTCTATTTATGTTAAAGGCTGAAGCACGCTCAACTACTTTAGAAGGAGATAGAGGAAGCCATTACTGGGCTTTAAGTAAACATGTGAATTTTCTGCTTTCATTGTGCAAAAAGTACTCATTCTAAGTTCAAGTTTAAAGAGACAATACTGTGTAGTAATAAATGTCTTTTGTTTATATGAAAGACTTGTTGTTTGAAAGATGCTAAATAACTGCATTATTAACATTTCTCAAGAGGGAAAAATATGTAGCACAGGAACATACCCACACACACACACCCCCACCACTACACACACTCAAACACATGCATGTACATGCGCACACACACATGCCCACTCTGATGCATGTAAATTCAAAAGAAGAAATTAATGTGGTTACTTAACTATGGTACTTTCTGAGAGTTACAAATGCATATGTCTAATGTCTGATAGCTACCACCTTATTTATTTGTTTGTTTAAAACATTTGGATGACTGGATTTACTCGAGGAGCTCTGGGATATTTGTCTAGTATATGTATTTAAATGCATGTTACACATCGACCAAGAAAAGACTGATGTGATTATAAGAGACAGCCCACTCTGGTATAGCTTAGTATACACATCATGAAGTTAAGAGGTGTATACCTGCACTTTTTCTGGCTTCTTTGATAACTCCAATATAAGTAAAATCTGACATTAAGCAAAACAGGCAACAGTGCACTATGCAGACTGCACATCTAAAATGCTTATCTCCACCCTCTAAGGTTACATAGGAGCAAAAGCAAGTATACCTGGACGACATGTAATAAGTCATTCTCTTCAGCAAATGTTCTGACCTGCGAAGTAATGAAAGTCGGAAAAGAGAACATTCTGTAGATTGGGAATGACTGTAAAAATTTTACTGAGAACTATCTGATTTTCACACTTTCAACAGCTCTCTGGTTGATAACTTCAGATTCATCTCATGCATAAGTTTAGTAATGATGCTACGTGTCAAAAAGTACTCCCCCTCAATGTCTGGACTTCAACATCCACTGTTATGTAGGACTTACAAAGGATTTTAATGTGAAATGAAATTTAACATGCATAACTCTATGAATCTGTAATACTTTTACAGGGGTTTCAAAATATCTCTGCATTTAATTATTTGAGAAAATTGGTAGTTTTGTCACTGCCTTCATGTGACAGATGTACCTTTATTTTTGATGGAACCAGGTATTTTTCATTTTTGATTATGCAGAATAACTGAAGCGCCTCAGCAGAATAGATCTTCATTAATATGTGGCTGACAATAATTCAGCAAATAGTACCAGTGGTTTTTATTCTGACACTTCATGGAAAGTTCAGTTTTTGTCAGATGCACTATACGCTCATGCACTCATTCTAGGCTTAGGCATGTTCATAACTTTTAACAAGCCCCTTAATTGCATTATCCCATGTACGAGATCCTCATAGACTGATTTATCCTGACCATTACAACACTTTCAGAACAGATGCAATAAATCAACCAGACAAATGAGGTAGGAATTTTTCATCATCTGTTTACCACACAGTAAATTAAGAGAAAGCATTTTCTTGTTCTTCAGAGATAAACCAAAAACAGACTCCTCTGCTTTACAGATAAGATGGTATGCACAAAGTGCGAGTACTTGTATTAGAACATTTTAAACGTCACCTTTTTCGTTTTGACCTTCAGTTCAGTGCTGATATTGAGCTTCTGCTTGTAAAGCTCTTCAACTCATTTGTAACAATTTTATGTCTTTTTTGTTTTGTAATTGAGATCTTTGCATGCAGTTTTCCTTACTTTATTCACAACTAGTACTTTGGTCTGATAAATGAGAATTCTTTTTAGGGATTTTAAGGAGGGTTTGAGCTTTGATAGAGTATTTGGCATAATGGTCAAGGTTTTCACCCTATAAGTAAAATGTGCAAGGTTTTATTTAGATTTAGGGTTTTGGGCTAGGCTGAAAATGGACCTTCAGTGCAGTTAGCCTAGTATTCATTTATGAATTTACGAACCTATTATATGCAGAAAGATCTTAATGGCATGATTAGGGCTGTGGGATTGAATACCACTATTTATAAGCTGCATGTGCAGCTTTTCTCATCACCTTATAGTACTCCAGCTAGAAGGTCAGCGATAATTAAATTGCAATCCAGGCACTCACTCCTCATAAGACTGCAGTGCATTGATCAGTCAGCCAGTCTATTCTAAAGGAAGGCATCATTGCTGTTGCAGAGGTTAGGTGGTATTCTTCAAGAGACCTAGACTGTTTGCTGCAAATCACCTGATGACTATGAGGCTTAAGCATTAGTTAAAGAGATTCAAGATTAGTGAGTATGAAGTAAAGGAAATGAAATTCATGCCTTTTGCTGTCTTTCACCCAATTTGATTTTTCATGGCAATGGTGGTATATTTCAGAGAGTAGCATTCGTGGTATGGTACATTACAGATCATGTTAGTAGTGTGGCACTAATTATCAAGTGAGTCCTTTTGAAATGGTGATCCTAATCCTAATCCTGTTGTCTAAAACACTGTCCTAAATCACAGGTAGCTAGCTAAAGTCTGGACTCCAGATAAATATTACTATACAAAGGCCTACCATAACTTGTCAAAGAACTGAGCACAGGATTCTGTTCTCTGAAATGCCAGTATAAAAACAAACAAATAAGTTTGTTTAAGTAGATGGCTGGCGCATTTTAATAAGTAGACAATTGAATTAAACACTTACCTTACCATGTTATGCATTTAGAAATGAAATAGATTGCCCTGCCCCCACCCCTTTTTTTACCATTATTGATAATTTCTAGCCACCTGGCCTCCATTTTGGCCAGAAATTCTTCAAAGAATGTTCTCTGATTCCTTCATATAATATGCTAACATCAAGAATTAAATTTGTAACAAGCAGTGTACATTACTGTATAACCCACCTAGGCAAATGGGTGAATATCTGGTGTGGGTCCATAAAACATACCTCATCAGTATCTAGAAGTTGCAAGCATGACGCATAACAAAAATATAAACCAAAACTAGTACTGGGGACACATGATGAAAAAAAAATGTTTTCACTTTGGACTCCAGAGACTCTAGGTATCTCTCAATATCTTAAATTTATGTTAATTGAGATAAGTTACCCGACTTTTATATTCTGATCTACGACTTAACTATGCACTAGATTTCAGTACAACATTTATCTTCCTGATGCTTTGATGCACGTTAAGCACTGATACAGTCTCAGATTTCCATATATATATATATATATATATATATATATATATATATATATATATATATATATATCATCACCACAGCCGCAGTACATTTTTTTTAAACTACCCTATTAAAGAATACTAGTTTTTGTATTTCTTGGCTGACCACCTCTTTAATCGAGTCAGGACATGATATGAAGAGTCAAGCAAAAATAACACCTGCTCCTGAAATCATTCAATTTCTCTTGCCTTTCTTTCTTACTAGGTCATTTTGCTTCCATACCTACCAGCTAACAGCTTGCATTATAGAGGGTCTTAAGCCCACTCAATGGAGAGTGGTCTACATATACTGACCATAATCCAGCTGGTAAAGGTTGTCATCCAGGCAGCTATGTAGGAGCTCAGTATCTGCTTCATTAGCTCGAATTCTACTACCTAGCTGCAGATAGCTCACAATTGTTTATACTTAAAATTGACATAGGAACACAGGAACAATATTAAGCAAGCAATCACACAGACCATAAGAGGCCAAAACATAAAGATCTTTAAGTAGGCATGCTTAAAAATTATTGCCGCCCTTTACAATCACTTAATTGTATCCACCTCCCAAATCAAGCACCCTCATACATGATAATGCTGGTGTAGATGTATGACCATGCATCCAGTCATTAAGACTTGCATTAGAAGCAGCCAAAGTACTATGCTATTTGATGGGTAGTGATAACTTATTCCATAGGCTGAGGATATGTTGAGTTAGGAACCTATTTCCTTAGAGGGTCTTGTTTATTTGTTAGTGTGAATTTAGGTCCCTGCTTTGACTGTTTGAAGAGCCATTGATGTTATGAGTAGGAGGTCAAATAGGGCTGTGTCTTTATGGCTCAAATGGCAAGACACAGTTCACCCTGGAGCAGCTGTAAGGTTACTGAATATAAAAGAGTTATAATAATCTATGAGAATAGTTGAAGTATTTAAGACTTTGATTTTCTTTTGATTAAAAATTATTGAGGGATTACCAGTCAAATGATATGCCTGAATTTGTATTACCAAGTGGTAATTGTATTCAGTGATGATTGTTCTGATAAAGGAAGAGTACAGGGGTAAGAAGATTTCTTTGGATCTTGAAGATATTCTCTTGAAGTTAACTAGGCCAGCTAGCACAATATTTTTTTTCTGAACAGGAAAGATGACAATTAAATGAGACAGAGAGGGAGAGTTGTCTGCATAAGTACTCAGGTCTCATATGACCTTATGTGTTTGATGAAGAGTATCATTTATAACATATGAGGTGGGAACAGCTTATCCTTTCAAATGCTTCTATGCTGTACTTTCATGCAGTTAGCTTGACACCATTTTCACTATACTAGTTATGTGCATATTCCAGCCCTTTTTAGAGAAGTTTATTATCAGTAGAGGAGCAGATACCAGTCCCAACCTTGCAGTCAGTAGCAAATTTGGTCAAGCACATTTCAGGTGTATTGACTTGGATGTCTCCAAAATATATATCAAACAGGAGAACTCCCATCACTGATTGCCTATGGGACCCCACTAGTCACAATTTTACATTCAAAAAGGGTTCCTCTCACTACTTGGGATCAGTTAGTTTGTGATTCAGTGGATAATATAGGGGTTTACATTAAGTTTGTCTAACATTACAATAGTACCATCATTGGGAATAGTGCCAAAAGCCTTGGTTTGATCAAGATAAGCAGCATGCGCAGAATGACCACTGTTCACAACTTCTGTAACCTTTGAAAGCAGTATAAAAGGTTCAGAAGACATGACCTGTCCTTCACAAAAACAAACTAAGTGAATCAATTAGTTTGCCTATATCCGCATAAACAAGTTTCTGCTAGATAAATACTATAGCTTTTCATATAAGACTGAAGAGGCTAATGGACCTGTAATCACCTGGATCTATAGAAGGCTACCCTTATGTACATGAATCACAGTGGCTATTTTCCAGGCATGAGGGACAAATCCTATTAATAAGATGAGGTTAAACTGTGTAAGAAGAAGTTCGACTTGTGCATACTTGGCACTAATGACAATGCAGCCTGATTATTTATCTGGTACTAAAAAAAACATAATTTTTAGCCTTTGAGAGGGATTTTAAGACTTGTCATTATGTGATTACATGAGAAACTAAACTTTCAGAGATAGTGGGATCAACATTTTATGCAGACAGGTAAAGTTAGAACTAAATTTGTCTTCTAATATATTGGAATGTTCTACTATAGGTGAGCCTGTGGATTGTTGAACATTACTCCTAAATATCCTAACATAACTGAAGAAAGATGTGAAGTTTATTTGGTATTTGTAGTGGCCATAAGTCCATAGTCTAATTTACATTTTCAAAATAATGCATTTAAGCTCCTTGCTGGCATGTTTCAAAGTTTTGTTGAGATTGAGTATGGGTTGTCTTACAAATTATGATTTTTCTTCATTAGTTATACAGATTATATTAAATACATGCATTTGACAAGAGTAGTTTATTCCTTAATTTAGCATTATATTAAGGACAGACAGATACAGACTTT
The DNA here is from genome assembly GCF_019279795.1 of Protopterus annectens. Lineage (NCBI taxonomy): Eukaryota > Metazoa > Chordata > Ceratodontiformes > Protopteridae > Protopterus > Protopterus annectens. The sequence goes on along the minus strand of NC_056735.1, from coordinate 441,242,181 downwards.
GCTACGCAGTTGATGCAAGGGTTTTCTACAAGATGAACCGAGTTTGTCCTGTAGGGTTTCCTAAGCATGGTTTTATTTTTTCTTTCTTTGTTTTTTTTTTTTTTGGGGGGGGGGTTACCAGTAAGCCTGCCAGAACAAATAACTAACTTTTGTGGTCAGATTTAACCAGTGATGTGGCGATGCATGATGGGTCACAGGCTAGGGTTAGGTTGATAAGGACGGAGTCAATGATAGTAGACCCTCTAGTTAGTAATTTTATAATTTTCTCCAGTGCATTGGTATTAACAAACTCTAGAAAATGCTGAGAATATCCATTTTAGAAGTGTAAAGCTAGATAATGCTTTGGTAACTGAAGGTATTTGTTTTGATACTTAACTTGGCAATGGTATTATGATCAATTCCATGATCATTAGGGATACTGATCAGAATCTCTAGCAAGCAAATAAGTAATTGTTGGATTATTTTTAAGGGTGCATTGGCCCTTCAGGAGCTCAACAAGTAAGGGTCTTAGGTAATTTGATGTGAGGTGATGATTTTTTTGACCATTCAGATATCTCCACATGCACAGTTATCCAAGGGCATGAAAACCATGTCTCAGTATCTACACAGATATGAATGGATTCAAGTTGCAGGATGGTCTCATGTTCTGTCTTTTTTAATGGCAAGTTAACCCCTCCATGCAACGCTGACATTAGTGTTCAGCCACCTCACCGCCATACCTCTCAACATCTTAGAGTAAGAAATCTGGAGAAAGCCATCAATAAAAGTGGGACAAAAGCCCAAAAATAGGGACAATTTTTACATAATGCTCTTACAAACTTAGTTGATAGAATAACAGGCTTTGCATTTGCATGACTTTTTCTGAAGGCTATGAAGTTTGGCACTCAAATGTGTGTTATTATTTTCTAAATCCAATCTTTAATGATGTATCACTAATTTGCCAGAAAACCACAATTTTATGAAAAATGGACCAACAATATGAGGCCAAAATCTGAACATTCTGCAATAATCTGTACAGTTGAGAGGTATGCTCACATCTGATATCTAAATGTAGTGCATCTGAAGTCAGACCAACTCAAAAAACATATATTGGCTTACCAGCACAGTGTAGCCTAGTCACTCACACTCATACCCAGGGGCACATAAATCTGCATGCATAAGAGGCATGTATAATGGAAAGACAGTATTTGAAAGAAAGACAGGAAAGTACAGTTGTGTAAAATCGTATCATAACAGTAGATGTCCTTGCCTTCACTGCTGCAGTATTCATTACAAATGGGGATTCCTTGTTGTGAAGCTCACCGTCTGGCCAGTTTTCCAAATTCTACCTTTGCTTTAAGATACGCTGAATGCCACCTACACACTCCTTGCATAGCGTAGGGCATAAAGGTGATGTTCAGGCATACCATCCTCATAACTGTTTGCCCCAGTAGGAACAGAAGTCCAATTAAATCCAATGAGAACCTGCACATACAGGAAAGAAAAACAATGGGGGGATGGAGGGAGGGAGTGAAACTGCAGCAGTGAAGGCAAAGACATTAAGTTTTATGGTAAGATTTCACACAACTGTACTATGTCCTCACATTCACCGCTGCAGTATTTATTACAAATGTGAGAGCACCAAAGTTCAAGAAGAAACTTGGGAGGAGGAAGCAGCAGCAGAGCCCTCTAAGAAGCCATGATGAATGGCATCAGCAAATCCAGCCCTAGTCTGGAGGTACCATCCAACTGGTAATCTTTGGTAAAGATATGCACAGATGTTCAGGTAGGAGCTTCAAGAATAGAATTGGTGTCTAAGCCTTTGAAAAAAAGCACCAGAAGTAGCCTCAGCTCTAGCAGAATGAGCCTTTACAGAAGAAGAAAGGCTCTTGTGACACCCATGCCCTGGCCCAGCAATCAAGGAGCCTCAATCCACACCACTAACACCAGTGAGGGGTGTCAATATAGGGAAAGGATAATAAATACACACACAGTAAAGTACTATTTCCCTTAAGAGCACACAGACATCACAGTTAGTCTGGGGCTGGTCTCTTCCTTTCTCTACAGGTCCCCAATAAGACTCCCCACTGGCACAGCTATAGGGAAAGCTAAAACCTCCAGCACCCTCTGTGCCCAATCAGTGCTTCATGTCCCTGTTCAAGTAGCTGATAAACACACAATTTGAGATAATAGTTATATACAACCACACAGACACTCCTGGGGAAGGCTGGCACAGGTTTTCAAGCTGTGCCCCTTTTCTGCCCAGTCTATACAGTAGAAATCACTGCCACCACCCAACTAATATTTATCAGCTACTCAAACGCCCTTAAAAGGGTGTCCAATTATTACTGTGCAATATTATTATACAAATGGTAAGTGTGACCTAACAGTCAAGACTTCTTTGGAGTGACTTGGTACAGCATCACTGTATACATGCAATGTACTCTTAGAGCTTAAATTAACTCTACATAAAATAGTCACAGTAGAAAGGTTTAAAACTATTTAATAATAAATAATAAAAATGTAAGACAATACTTCTTACTACACAGTGTTAGTCAAGAGTTCAGAGATCACAGAGAAATACTTAAAATAATACAGTAGCAAAAGTTCTGACATCACAGAAAAGCAAACTAGTCTAATCTTCCTATTTCCTAGCTATATCTAAGAGAAAACACAATTCTAAATAACTTACATATAGCGCAAAGCAATGCTGGTGATGTTAGATGTTCTCAAGACAAAATGCTCAGTGCTCTCTGATTCTCTCATCTTTAAATTGATAACATAGACCTGCTTCACATGACATCACTCTTCACGCTTCTCTGGTGTTCCCAGGCTAACAGAAACTACATTTACATTTTTTACACCTGGTCAGAAACCAGAGCAATAAAAGACATTTATACATGCACATTCTAACCATTAACTCTGGTCTTAAAACAATAGGCAGGATGCCTCCATCTAGACATATCCTCTCCGAATTTTAACATCAAAGACGGTCATAAAATGCTTGACTTAGCTTTCTTACAGCAGAGTGCACTGTTGTTACATTTTTGCAGTTCCGCATCCACTACAGTCTTTTCATATTTAAGAGAACAAGCCTGTGGCTTACATTAATATTTACAAATGACAGAATTATCTACACGATTCTATTTGACCAGGCTGGCAGCCTTCACCTGTCTTCACAGCTCTCATCATGAAATGTGTAACAAAAGGAAATAGCCTTAGAAATCCAAGTGGAAATACTTTATTTGGAAACAGGCAAACCTAAAGACCAAGGATGAAAGGAAACAAATATCTCATCATATTTTCTGATAGCTTCAGTTTTATCCAAATAAAATCTGAGCTGTCTATGCACATATAAAGTAAGCAACACCCTGTCACTGTCAGATTGCGGAGAGGGGAAAAAGGAGGCAAATTAATAGACTGATAAGTGACAACTCATTAACTACCTTGGGCATGAAAGAAGGATTGGTATGCAAAGACACTCTGTCCTCATGAAATATCAAAAAAGTTTGACAAGCCATAAGGGCTTGCAACTCAGACACCCATCTAACAGAAGTAAGAGCTAACAAAAGAACTGTCTTCCAAGAACAATGTTGCAAGGAAGCCAAAACAGCAGACTCAAAAGGAGCCTGAGTAATTTTTTTCCAGAATGAAATTAAGATCCCAGGGAGAAGAAACAGGCTTCCTGGGAGTTCTAATATTAAGGACACCTTTAAGAAACTGCTTAGCCTCAAATCTAGAAGCTAACAGGTGAGTTAAAGGCAGACAAGCAGAAAGAGCTGATAAGTGGGCCTTAACAGAAAAATAGGACAAACCAGCACTGAGCAACTCACAAATAAGAGAGAACCAAAGGAACATCCACAGAAAGTGGTCTGAGTTAAGAGAAAGACACCAAATAGTAAACCTCTTCCATTTGGATAAGTAGGATTTCCTAGTAGTAGGTTTCCTGGGATACTGCAGGACCTGCAGCAGTGTCAGTTGAAGTGTGGACAGGTAGGGATGGATTAGAGACCCATTGTCTTGTGTGATGAGATCCACTCTATGAGGTAACTTGTGATGATTTCCCTTGGCTAGATGCAGCAGTAGAGGAAACCAGTGCTGTCGAGGCCAAAAGGGAGTCACCAACAGATTTTGGGAGCATTCTATTGAATCTTGAACAGGACTCTCGGAATGAGAGGAAGGGGAAGGAATGCATAAAGAAACATCCCCCTTCCAAGAAAATGTGAGGGTTCATAGGTTCATAGGTAGGCACTAGGCTATCGACCCTAGCCAAAAAGGTGCCCTGGCTTTTGCCACCCAAGAAAATTATTTTCCTGTGCTACTGTCCACCTTCCATACCAGAAGACCTGGGACTCTGGCACAAAACAGAGGAAGTTGTCCATTCAGAGGGTAGGCAAGAAGGTCTACTTGAGGAGTAACTCACTGGTGCATAATGTTCAGAAATACATCCCTGAGAAGCATCCATTCATGGGATTGAGTGAAGAACCTGCTCTGATTGTCTGTCACAAAGGAATATAAACTGCCTGAAGAGTCACTTGATACTGGATAACCCGATTCCATACCAGAAGTGCCAGCCAGCAAAAATGGTAAGATCTTGTACTCCCCTGTTTGTTGATATACTACATGACTATGGTATTGTCTGTGAATACCTTGAGAGGCCCCAGAGAGAAAAAAGGATGAAAAGGCTGAAGAGCCAGCATAATTGCCCTCATCTCTTTGATGATGATGGGCTCCTTCTGCGGACGAGTTGACCACACTCCCTGAACCCTCAGGGAGCCAAACATTGTTCCCCATCCCACATTGAAGCATCAGTGAACAGATCCTGAGAGGGGAGAGGAGATTGAAAAGGGAGCCCTGGATTCAGAGACAACTGCTAAATCCACCACAGAAGTTATTTCTTGAGACATGGGAGAAGAGGAACAGAAAAGTCTAGAGGATGCACATGCTAAAGCCACACTGACTTCAGAAACCACTGGAACTTTCTCATGTGGAATTTGACCAGAGGGAGCATTGGAATGGTGGAAGCCATGAACCACAGAGCTCTCAGAAACTCCATGGCTGCAATAAAGGCCAAGGAAAAAAGAGTTTGAAAGAAAGAAATGAGAGTTAATGCCTCTGGAGGAGGCAGGGATCGCAGCAGTGGCACTGCTTGAATCCTGTAACTGAGAAAGACATGATCCTGAAAAGGAGTCAGGGAAGACTTTTTGAAGATTATTGTGACCCCCAGGCTCTGAAAAAGAGAAATGGTAAAATGAAGATTTTGCAAAAACACCTCAGAGAAGATGCCTGAATTAGTAGGTCATCCAAATGAGGAAAGATTTTTCTCCCTTGAAATCTGCAAAAGGCAATCACAGGAGCAAGACATTTAGTGAATACCTTTGGGGCAGTAGAAAGGCCAAAGGGCAAAGCACAGAACTGAAAATGACAGGACCCAACAGAGAAATGTGAAAATCTCCTGAAAAGAGGATGGATCAGAATATGGAGATAAGCATCCTTGTGGTCCAGAGACACCAGAAAGGTCCGAGGGAGCAAGAGAGGAAAAAGGGACTGAGGGAACAACATCCAAAAGGAAGACACCTTCAGAAAAGTGTTTAGATGGGAGAGGTCTAGAATAGGTCTCCAAGTACCTTCTTTTCTGGGCACAAGAAACATTATTGAATAAAACCATTTCCCCCATTTGGGACACAGACATCTCTTGAAAAGTACCCTGAGACAAGAGGTCTCAAAGAACCTCTGGGAAAAAATGAAGTTGTTCCCAAGGAGGCTGAGGAATGCCCATAAAAGGAGGGTGGATCCAAACAAGAAGAGAAACATAAAGGCAAAGAGAAAGAGGAATGTGGCTGGGAACAGGTGGATAGTCAGAGAGCACCTGGTTTGTCTGGAAATTAAGGCTTAAAAATCCCTGCAATCTGAGTGGCCTTAGCAGGAAGAGTCTATTTACTACCCTTTTTACCTTTAGAAGGAGAGTGAGATTACCTACAAACAAAGGCTGGCTTAGAAGGATAGTTTCACTGAAATTTAGGCACAGAAGAAACAGACATGCTTAAGTTCCTGTAAAGCCTTCCCCCAGCAGCCACTTCACCAAAGGTTTATTATCCAGAGGCGCGTACATCAACTTAGCCTTAATATCATCGGGCAAAGGTTGAAGCCTAAGTCAAGAATATCTCTTTATTACTGAACCAAAAGCAGCAGCCCTAGAAGAGGCATCTGCTGCTTCATAACTGCATTTGATAGAATGATGAACTACCTGAGATGATGTCCCACTCAAGGAAATGGCAGAAGATTTACTCTCAGAGTTTGGAAGATTGGAAAAAAGCTGACAAGCCTGAGAAAGAAGAGCCAAGACATACCTAGAAATATGGGTCTGATAATTAATAGCCCTAAAATCTAGGGCAGCTGAAGTATAAGCCTTCTTACCCAGCCTATCCATGGTTCTACTGTCCTTGTCAGAAGGGAGTAACTTGGACAAAGGAAGCAATTGATATGGTTTATTAGAAACTACAGACAACACAGAGGCATCAGCAGCAGGATATTTAAACAAAAAGGAACAATCCTCAGGCACCTTATCAGACCTAAAACCTATCAGACTTGGGGGGCAGAGAATCCGGTGCTTTAGAGGCATTGTAATAAACATCCAATAAAGCAGCCAAGACAGGAGGAACGGCCACAAGTTTAGGAGATTCAGTCTGCAGTAACTTACCTCTTATGGATATCCAAACCTGGGCACAATCCCACTTAAAAAAAATTCCATCATCCTAGAGATTTTTTTCCCCAAAGGAAATTTCCTCAGAAGGATTATCTAGAGTATAAGAGTCCTCCTCCTCAGACCCATAGTCTAAAGGAGAAGGAATCTGGCTAGAATAAGTAAGAGATTCATCATCAGAATCCATCTCTTCCTCAGAAGAATTCAAAACTCTGGGCTTTTAGGGGAAGAAGAGAACCAAGGTGTAGCAGGAACTGAAATCCCTTGAGGAGGCCTTAATGAAAGTAAAGCACTAAACAACCATTGAGCAAATGCCTGCCACTCACTTTGTGAATCCCTAGAAGCAAAAGAAACATGATTAGTTTTCTGTTTCTTTTTTAAGGGGACATCAGTCCGAGAACCCTGAGAAGGCCCTGACTCAGGAATGTTATTCCACAACTGTAGTAGGAATCTCTTTCCTAGACAGAAACTGTGGAACCCCCCTAGCCCCCTTGGAAACAGTCAACCATGGTTCCCCTAGAATTCTCAACGTGGATGCCTTTAAAGCCTCATCAGATGTGCTGCCTCCAGATCCTCACTTGCCTACAACCCAGATGCGTTAGATGAATCTGACAAACCAACTGGGCAAGCCTCCAAATTCATAATAACCTTGGGAGAAACTCCTGGCAGAAGCTGGACAGAGGAAGATTTCAGTCTTACCTTGTGCTCCTTCTTTCCTGACAGTTGACCCTGAGGGCAGGACGTTCCATCCATAGTATCCTAAGCAAGAATCTTAAGATGCTGGTTCTCAAGATACAATGAATGGGAAGAAAGCCTACTGTGAAGAGTTTTAGGGACAAATGCCTGACAAATTGAACAAGATGTATGGTCGTGAGCAGCACCTAGGAAAAAAGACAGTTATCATGGTGGTCTTTATGGGGAATAGTCATGCAAATCAACAGTTGTATTGTTATCAAATATTTCTTTGGCAGCACTTGGGAAATAAAATAGTCTTTCCTAGCATAATAGAAGTTCTATAGCCAAAGGTGCTGTTTATTTTGTGTACATCATATAAGTATAAGGACTATAGAACAGATATGCAGCCGAGCCAGGTATGGAAACAAGGTTCATAAAGAAAGTGGGTGGTAGAATGCAGAACTCCAAGAATCCACCAAAAGAAAGAAGGATTGCCTTGCTCTTTGCTATCATAACTGCTCCCTTAGCCTCTTTGGTAGCCAACCAGTATTCCTTCCTAGCCAGGTCCATCTTTTCTATCTCCCACATTTTTCTGTACTACCTGCACTATCTGTATCTGGTATGTCTGGCCTGGGGGCATTGAGCAGTGGTTTCCATTGGGGGTAGTGCCAGTGTTGATGGTGATTATGTCACCAGACAGGAACTTACAAGGCTGTTGGAGGAGGCTATGGAGAAGGACCTCTGTGCCTGCATCAGCCATATGGAAAGGATTCTGCAGTGAATTCCCACCATCTGGCACTGCCCCAAGTGTCTGCAACACAAGACAGTGGTTAAAGTTCTGATAATAAGGACTAGACTACCACTGTATTCACACTAGATGGGGATGTACCACATAAGTCCCATGCCTGTCCCTAGGAATTGTGTCCTCAAACCTCTTGTTTCCTATACCATCCCAATCTGTTTTTGTATATCTTGTATGTCTGCACCTGCTGCCAAACCTACCTTATATATCCACCCCTCTTACTCCTAAATAGCTTCCCCAGTATTGATCTCTTTTAAAAAACAGAAAAGGGTACCTGAACCTCCCTCAAAATATACATCCCATACATAACTTTCCACCTTTTACATGTGTGTGCATGACAGACTTGATTTGGTCCAATTGGTGACACAACATTAAGTTGCTGACACATATACTTTGTAATGTGACTATCCTATTGTGTCAAATAATTTTTAGAAGCACAGTGATAGGCTGTGAAGGAATGGATAACTATGGTGAGCTCCCACTGCCATCCTGCACATTCCTTAATAACTCCTTCAGTGTCACACCTTGTCCTAGCTTTTATCTTCTGTTCACTTCCCATTTTCACTATTGCCATATCATCCCAATTTCACACCTTTAATCTGGATAATAAATACATTCACATACCACACACGGCCAGAAATGGCTCATAAACAAAAATCTATATATCTCTCCTCAACATCTGCATGGCACTCTGCATTGGTCAGAGCAGCTATCCATACTTCAGTAACAGTAATTGAAGCTGTTCGTGCTATGGCAAAAACTGAAGAGATTTTGCTTTGGACACTTTTTTATGGTGCTCCTCTCAATGCTATGCTTAGCCATGCTGCACAACAGATAGAAATACTTATCACAGCATGAGGAAAAAGTTATAAACAGTCCTCAAGCTTTAATGTATGCCATAAGATGTTCTGACTGTCATTACTTTTGCCACCTCTGATGTCATATGATGAAGTCATAGTCCCTTGCTACATACATTTTTTGTGGTTGTTCAAGTGTGTCATTTCTTCTAACTGGAATATCACTTAATTTGTGGTATTCTCATATAATTCTCTAGTCTAGAGAATGTTTATTAAGACTGTCAGGTATTCAAATCCAGCATTGTATACAATGCCAGATAATGTTTTCTTTCTCATAAATTTTATATTGTGAAGTACTGGTTATATATGTTAGTCCCTGACCACTATCCTGCTGATTCCCTAATTACTCTGTGAATATCCTACACTTTGCCTGCTCAGGAGTTTCATCCTGTACCGTAAGCAGCATTACCGAGTTTTAATAATATCAAACATAAGATTCACACATGGCACATATGGCAGGAAATGGCCTACAAACAGAGATGTCTCTGTACTCTTCATTTGTGTGATGCTTCTCATCAAGCAGCAAAGGCCACTGCTAGTTCTGTTTTTAAATTAAAAACTCAAAAATAATTATGCATACACTAATACTTAACAATTAGAAATGCAAATGAGCTTGCCAGGAGTGAGCATCAGTAAGTAATTTTACTGGTGTCTGTTAACTGTATATGATTTATTGGCTTATTTTACTCCAGACAAGAGTTTTCCACTGTATTGTGGTCTATGGTAGTTTATGTACTTCCAGATGTAATTGAGTTGAGCACTCTCTCACAATACCTTTTCAATTGCATTCCAGTGAACTGGTAGAAATGCAAATATGGCTGCAGAGTAGTGTTAATGAGTGCACTGTACATGTGCTGCTTGTATAACTTGTAATTACCTTGTGCGATCTGCACAAATTATAAACACTTGACAATATTGCAAATATAAACATAAGATGTGTATTAACTGATCTGGAGATAAACAGTCATGAATGCATGATTGGGACTCCACTGGTTGACATCTGTGACTATCACCCATCATATATCTGCCTAAAAACCTCAACGTGACATGCATATATATCATTCTCTAACACAACAGACAATGTGAATTATGCGATGTGTGGTTTCTTGCTACAGTATCTTATGAACTGTCATGAGAACGATGTCTGTTGTCAGACCATAGAGCCCACTACCCCAAATACGTTGTGCAGACTAGAAGTATGTGCTGTCTGATACATGTTGTAAGATTTCTTCTGTGGTACCAGCAGTTAATACACTGTTTGTTAAAATGTGGTCTTCGATAGGCAGTTATTCAAACCCAGCAATGTGTACCTTGCAAAAGCAAGTCAGAAAATGTTAACAAGTGCAAAGTAATTTGCCCTATAGATGTGATGTACAAGTTTTCATGTAGTGGTAATATTTACAGAAGGAAGTGGTCTCCAAAGTACTGCAGTCTCTTTTATGTCAAACATATGCCTTGCAACACAATGATGAAGTTATCTTTTCAAATGTGTGCTCTCAGAGAGTTGCAATAAAAGCTCTCTTGTGGCATGTGCAGTTAATGTACATCCCCAAAGACTGTGCCTTAGATAAACAAATCCAGACATGTCTAACTAGTATGACTGTGTCTGACTGTAGTGACAGGATTGACTGGCTTATCCAACAGATATGATGTGTACACCTCAACTTAGTGGTAACACTTACAGAAGGAAGGGTTTGCTCCAATTCTTGCACTCTCTTTTTGGTCAAACATATACCTTGCAACACAATGAAGTAATCCACTCAAATGTATGATGCCTGTTACATGAAAGAATACTTCTCATGTGGTGTGAGAAGTTAATACACAGTTCTGCGGAGCATGAACTTAGGTATGCAGATATTTGATTCCTGTAATCTGTAACAAGTGTGGTTGTGCAACAAAAGAACAATAGTTAGAAATGACTTAAACAGATGAGAGGTGCATATGGATTCCAACACATCGCAGAAGTTTTCCCTTCAAGCGTATGCTTGCTGTTACACCTACTTAAATTCTTCTGTGCCATGAGCAGAGTGTGGACACAGGGAGGTGTTCGAATCCAGTAGTGTATAACTACTGTTGTTGTATAACAGATAATTAAAATAGGAAGGAAGTTCTTAATCAACACGTGATCTGTATAATCCAGTCTAGGGCTAACACATACATAGGTAGAGGATTTTGATCTGCCTAGTCCCTTTTATGTGAGCCATGTGGATTCATATGCAACACAGAAGCCATCCCTACAAGTATCTGCTTTCTGACACCTTATGACTATTTTTGTGGCATTAGCACTTAATGGGCAGTGATGTAGAATGTGGACCTATATAGACAGACATTCTAATCTAACAATGTATACGCACAATATGCATGCATATATGTTTGTATGTAAGAAAATACTGACATGACTTTCTTATTCAACAGATGGTGATATGGATGACTCATACTTCTATGAACATTGACATGGCTAAAGGATTTTGGGTCCAAAAACTAAATATTAGGTGAGCCATAACCATTCATACACATTGATGATGAAATAAATTGAAGTGTTTCCTCTATGGCACCTTTGATATACATACATTTTTCCTGTAGCATTACTGGTTAATACACCATCCTTAATTCTATGTGTTAGGCAGATGTCCAAGTCTGGCAAGGTATAACTACTGAGTGTGTAAGGGAATGCTAAGAGGGAGAATTGGATTCTCCAAGAGAATTGGTGCTGCAACTGTACTTAGTGGAAACATTTATAATTGGATAAAGGCCAACTTTTGTACACCCTTTTATGGACGCAATATGCATTCAAACACAATGTTCAAGTTACCTCTTCAAGTGTGTCCTTCTTACAACAGAGATATGATTTTTTTCTATGGTGACATTAGTTCATAGGACAACAGGATACATGTGAATCTAGCAGTGTGTACCTTTTTATTTTTTTACAATATAATGGTAACAGACAAGAATGGCTTATTAAAAAGATCTTGATGTATGATATGCTACATAATGGTCATAAAGTGTAACAGGATCTGTGTTATGAATCTTTGCTATGGATTTTGGGTGGGTAATCTTCATCCAGTAATTCCTGTGCTTCCTCATGAGCATGCCCAGTATAATGTATGCATTACAATGTCCATGGCACAATGGTTAGAACAAAGAAGAATAAATAATCAATGGTGGTGAAGAGTTGTAACTGCTGAAAATTTGCTTCCATCAGCATAGCTCTGCTGACTTCCACATAGTGACGGTAATGAACAATGCATAGAGGTCACCAACATTGTTATAGGCCAGAATACAATGTTTGCATGTAAACTCTTAACAGTTTGCGCAGCTTAGTAACAATGTAATGTTTATGTTGCAACTGTCTTTGAGCTAAGTAGCATGTAGTGATCCAGGTGTTAGGATTTTTTGCACAATGCTCAGTTCAGTAGACATTTTACATATAATATTACAACTCCATCAAAAGTGCACCTTGTCATATTGTGGCACCAGCAGGTAATACAGGTGAGTGATTTGTGGTCATATTTAACTAATGAGGGTCCAAACAAATTCAGTAGTGCATTCATTTGGCATGTTAGTGAGGACCAGATCTAGTATGTTTGTTCTTCTTGTAAGTGTATGAAGAATTTGTTCCAGGGAATTTGAGTTAACAAAGTGAAGGAATTTTTGCTCTAGTGAGTTTGAGCTGGAGTAGACTTCATAGTTGATGGTGGGATAATTTAAATCCAGCACAAGGAAATCTGCAAGTGCGGCGGATACAGGGAATGTACCAATATAATCCAACACAAAACAAAACATCTAGCACCAGGAGTGAATGTAACTTCAGTTTAAAGTGGCAGCTCCAAAATAAGAATTAACAGCAGACTGGTTTCGGCAAGAATTAGCCTTCCTTAGTGCTATTATGATAAAAAGCACATACAATGAATTTAAGTAATAAGGCTAATTACAGTTCAAGCATCCTATTGGATAATCAACTTAACTCATTCAAGCCAGGTTTAGACAAACCCCCCAACCTGATAATCCAACTAGATTCTTTTTAATTTAACATAGTATGCCAACCAGTTTTAGACATTCTATTCCCAGTAACCTAATATGAACCCTCAGTGACCTGGAGGTTTGCCCCACATAAAAGGCACAGCAAGAGCAAGTAGCTAAATATATGACCCAGTCACTACTGCAGTTGCCAAAACACAAAATACCATAGACTTTAGAAGTTTTGCTGCTGGTGAATTCTTTACTTTTAAGTACATGGGTGTATGCTGAACAATGACTGCAGGGAGTACACCCTACCAATTTGTCCCCAAATAATGTAACCTGCTGTGTGTTAGACAGCATCTTGTGTTTGTAATGATTAAAATAAGAGCCCAAGGTGGGACCCCTATGATATGAGAAGAGACATTTTGAAGAGAGAAGCTCACAAGGAATCTAGTTGTATTATTAGGTTGGGTGGTTTGTTTAAACGTGGCCTGAATGAGTTTAGTTGATTATCCAATAGGATGCTTGACCTGTAATTAGGCTTATTATTTAAATTCATTGTATGTGCTTTTTATTGCAATAGCACTGAGGAAGGCTAATTCTTGACGAAACTGGTCTGCTGTTTATTCTTACTTTGGAGCTGCCATATTAAACTGAAGTTACTTTCACCCCTGTTGCTGGATGTTTTGTTTTGTGTTGGATTATACTGGTACAGTCCGTGCACCCACTGTACTTGCGGATTTCCTTGTGCTGTATTGACTGTGTCTCTCTTCTGCTGTTGGCCTATAGGGGAGAGTCTCAATATCAGTGGCGGGGGCTCCTGTTATGTGTTTTTATCTCTTTCAAGTGTCTTTTGGGATGTACAGCCAACCATTCTACCCTTTTCAGGATTCTAAATGGTACCTTTAGATTTCTGTATGCTGGTGCTAGCTTGTATGCTTTTTCTTCAACATTTCAGACACTTGCAGTTTACCGCATTTATGATTCTTTCATGTAAAGAACTAGACCATCAAACCAGGAGCTGTAGGCTTTTTTTCGCCTCTTCAACCATCCACTGTGGTCTCTTTATTTTGCTGACCAATCTTGGGACTTGAATTATTGTTTTCTCTCCAGGTAGTGACGGACGTCAACCGGAGTTAACGTTGGAGGACACAGTTCCAGTTTTGGGCTTGGATCAGGAGTAGATTCACTAGGTGACAACGTAACCAGCAACAGAGATGAAGGGCGACCATTGGACTCTCTTTTGGAATAGCTCCTTAACTTTGGAATACAGTGACTCCTCCCCTTTTTGTTTGGTTTTGTCATAAGTAGTATTTCTACAGCTTGGGCTGTGGACATTATCTACTCAAGATGGCTACTCAGCGACTACCAATTATGTTCTTTTGAATCACTTACAGGTACTATGAGACATTATTACTTTTTGCTGGTTTGTCTTAGTATAATCAGTAAATTGAAGCAGAAACTGTCACTTACCAGCACTGGACATTTATTTCATTGCTTTGGACTATTAACAAACATTGTGGGACATTATGCCATTTTCTCTGTCTTTATATTTTGAACTTATCTAAGCCTCATTATCGGCTGGTATTTACTAATTAGCTAATTTAGTGATGACAGTCATTAATCAGCATTGGGCATTTTAGGCCTGATGTGTTTGTCTTTATTTGTTTATTAGTAAACCATAAAAATCACGGTAGTCCACAGTGCAATAAAGGCTGTCTTCCTAAATCCAAAAAGGTTCACCACGACCACTTCCAAACGTCAAAAAAGTATTACAAAACTCTTTTATTGAACAAATACATATAGGTTTAGTGCTTTCATCTCCACACTGGAGACCTCATCAGAACCATATATCAAACTCATTGCAAACCTTATATACATATAAAATTTAAATGAACCAATCGATGCAAGCAAACAATTAATCAATAAAACAATAAAACAATTATGCAGTATACGTCTGTATATATAAGGAATAACTGACCATATAAAGTTAAGTAAATAAGCATCCAACTGTACTCATGTGGATAAAACATGTGTTATGACATTAAAACTGTTACATTCACACATAGTATAAATTTTCATACTAAAATGTTGTCTATGTTAGAATATTTTATCTTTCCCTATTAAAAAATGCTTTAAATATTTTATATATATTTTATGTAAATATAATTTAAGTATTTAAAAACATCTTTACATACACATCATAAATGTAATAAAATAAAATAGATGTATATCTGCATAAATATGAATGTGTAAATTGTATAATGTGAATATATATAGGAAATATAAATTATAAAAACATAAAGGAAATATATATAATATAATATAAAAATATAAAAGAAGTGTTGAATATATAATTTAATATAATAATATATAATATATAAAAGAAGTGTTAAATATATAATTTTAATAAACAAATACATATAGGTTGTGAGAATTAGTCACATAAGACAATTTTAATAAATAATAATGCTAATAAAATAATAAAATATATTATATGTTGCTATATTTTTTTATGTTGTTATATATTCTTTATGTATGTTTTTTGGGATCATTAGATAATAATTTCAGGGCTGGCACAATGGATACATGGTCATTCAGGCCCTTGCCACTAACCGCATCAAGCCTGAGTTGCCATATCAACTCTCTATAAGCTAATTTCATCTCCCAGTCACCCCCTCTATCCAACTGGTCCACAACCTCAACTACTCAAAATTTAAAATTGGCCTTGTCACATGTTAAGGAATGCCTGTATAGTGCATTATTTTCATTTTTACGATTTATGTCTCTCATGTGCTCATATATCCTTTTTCTCAATTGACGTTCTGTTTTGCCAATGTAAAAACTCCAACAAAATTTACAATATACTAAATAAATCAAACCCTTAGTACAACAGCTGCTACATAAACTAACTTATAGTAACAGGAGAGGCTATAATATAAAACATATACTAGAAAAAAAGAAATACATAAATCAAGGAGAAACAGGTTTAAATAAAATAGGTACTTTTAAATGTGGTAGATGCTCCCAATGTCCATTTATAGCCGGGGAGAAAACAGTTACACTACCTAGTTTAAACATTACATTGAAGTCTATGATATACAGCAGTTGTTATACTAAGGGGTTGATTTATTTAGTATATTGTAAATTTTGTTGGAGTTTTTATATTGACAAAACAGAATGTCACTTGAGAAAAAGGATATATGAGCACATGAGAGACATAAATCGTAAAAATGAAAATAATGTACTATAGAGGCATTCCTTAACATGTGACAAGGCCAATTTTAAATTTTGGGTAGTTGAGGTTGTGAACCAGTTGGATAGAGGGGGTGACTGGGAGACAAAATTAGCTTATAGAGAGATGATATGGCAACTCAGGCTTGATGCGGTTAGTGGCAAGGGCCCGAATGACCATATATCCATTGTGCCAGCCCTGAAATTATTATCTAATGATCCCAAAAAACATACATAAAAAATATATAACAACATAAAAAAATATATAACAACATATAATATATTTTATTATTTTATTATCATTATTATTTATTAAAATTGTCTTATGTGACTAATTCTCACAACCTATATGTATTTATTTATTAAAATTATATATTTAACACTTATTTTATATATTATATATTATTATATTAAATTATATATTCAACACTTCTTTTATATTTTTATATTATATTACATATATTTTCTTTATATTTTTATAATTTATTTTTCATATATATATTCACATTATACAATTTACACATTCATATTTATGCAGATATACATCTATTTTATTTTATTACATTTATGATGTGTATGTAAAGATGTTTTTAAAGACTTAAATTATATTTACATAAAATATATATAAAATATTTAAAGCATTTTTTAATAGGGAAAGATAAAATATTCTAACATAGACAACATTTTAGTATGAAAATTTATACTATGTGTGAATGTAACAGTTTTAATGTCATAACACATGTTTTATCCACATGAGTACAGTTGGATGTTTATTTACTTAACTTTATATGGTCAGTTATTCCTTATGTATACAGACGTATACTGCATAATTGTTTTATTGTTTTATTGATTAATTGTTTGCTTGCATCGATTGGTTCATTTAAATTTTATATGTATATAAGGTTTGCAATGAGTTTGATATATGGTTCTGATGAGGTCTCCAGTATGGAGATGAAAGGGCTAAACCTATATGTATTTGTTCAATAAAAGAGTTTTGTAATACTTTTTTGATGTTTGGAAGTGGTCGTGGTGAACCTTTTTGGATTTAGGAAGACAGCCTTTATTGCAACGTTGACTACCGTGATTTTTATGGTTTATTTGTTTATATTCTGGTGAGGCCCAGTGGATTGGAATTCATTTTGTCTATAGATTCATCGTATATATTGCAGTAATATGCTCATGGCATTATTTTTTTTTTTGGGACATGATTCATAATTTTACATTTTTGGTTGCCTTTCATTAGGCGTATATACATAGCTAGTATTGTTTATAATCAAGATTTGCATTTTTTTAACATTCTTGCTATCAAGGAAAGTTCTTTGTTATATTCAGGATCTGAATTATTATGTGGTCGTAACTTTTGTTTATAGTTTAATACTTTATATTGGATCATACATTGCTTTTCATAACTGTATTAATATATCTGGTGTGAACTGTGCTTTAACATTTTGTCATTTAGACTAATATTACTGAAGTTTTTAGCATTGTCCAGTCCCCTTTTTTCTTTTTGTTGGGGCTATTGCTATACTCAACCAATAATCTTGGGATTGTCCAAAAAAACAATATGGATCTTACTAAACTCCTAGAAGGTCTCTCTGCAGATAGGAATGACCTTAATGTTTTTGGACTGGGACAATCCTCTGCAGACAATTCCACATTAGGCCCTAATGATCCTGAAAACACATGCTCCTCATCTTTTCTTAAACTAGCCAAAAGGATGAAGTGCCTGAGAACCAGTGTCTGGCATCGCAAACTCTTCAAGGCATACAAGGTATGGGGTATTTCTCCATGCAGCCTTAGGGTCTGCATTCAGCCTTTGGTTAGTTTGGCAGATAATCTGTTACTAGAGGAATGGACTCAAGCCCACCACAAGGCTTCCATGGCCTTTGTTGAAGTCCTCATTCCATATTATGAGCGGACAATAGATAAGATCATTCTTGAAGTTAAAACTATATGTGAAGAGGTTAGATGTTTTGAAGGTGAACCTTTTTTTGACAAGTATTTTAATCAAATGGCCAAGGATTTACTCACCTTAGAGCAACAGCTCAAAACTAAGAAGACCCATAAATTCAACCATGACATCACGGATAATGAGGGAGGGAAACCCTTCGGGTTACAAAAAAATATCAGATTTGTTGAGCAGGATAAGACCAAACCAGTTTTCAAAAGAAAGAGACCCCATTCGATACTCAAAAGATGCCCTAATGGGTGAAGTGGCACTTCAGGGGATGATTCAGCCTCTGCCAGTGATATTGAAATCACTCCCACTTCTGAGTCACCGGTAGCTAAGAGACGTCCAGGCACTGATCCTTTAGAGGGGGTAAGCACAGAGGTGGCAGAAAATACCATTCCCGTAAACAGCATACAACATCTTTTGGATTTAATTCTACCACGTTAAGAGACATGAACAATGTGCATAATATTTCCACCTATTCACTGTGACTTGTTCAAACCAGTGACAATTGGAGTACCACAGGGCTCAGGCCTGGGACCTCTCCTGTTTGGTATCTACTTTTCTGAAGTACAGACTAACACAGAAGATCTCTGGCTAATGAAGTTCACAGATGACTGCAAACTAGGAGCCATAGTCAAGTCCCCAAATGATGTGGACATCCTACAGAAGGGCCTCACTGAGACAGATGCCTGGTGTCAGAGGCATGGCCTCAAGCTCAATACCAAAAAGTGCATTGTCATCCCCTTTGGTAAAAACTCTGCACCCATGAACTACCACATAAACGGCAGTCTACTTAATGCCGAATGTGTGATAACAGACCTTGGGACCCAGGTGGACAGTAGTCTCTCCTTTGATAATCACACTGCCACAGTAGTCAGGAAATCCTTCTATGTGGCATACCTCATCACAAAGGGGTTTTCATCCAGGAAAAAAAGAGGTCATTGTTCCCCTCTACTCGGCACTCATTAGACCGATTATAGAGTACAACGCCACTTTTAGAATGTACCTCACAAGACATCTGCAGCAGCTGGAAAGGCCACAGAAGTACCTCACAAAGAGCATTACTGGCCTCAAACAGATGCCCTGGCCGTCTCAAATAACTCCAGCTTTACTCTGTAACATATCACCTACTCCGAGGAGATCTCCACCTAACATATAAAGCTATGTTAAACCCAGAGCTGCTGGACATGCTACACCTTAAGAAATCCCAATCCCTCTGAGCTACACGATCTAGGGACCTAAACCTTGTCACCACAATAAACAGGACATGCTGGAGAGAAATATTCCTGTCCCAAAGACTTCCTATACTCTGGAGCAAGCTACTCATCTATGTCAAGCAAAGTTCCTCATTAGCACTCTTCTAGAAAAATCTTGATGAGTGGATGGGAATTAGGAAATACACCCTGGGGATCACTTCTGTAGCTCTGCTAGACAGGGGCACAGGAAATTAACTTTCTTGGGTGGTGTAAGCCAGGGAACCTTGTTGGCTAGGCTTACTTAAGCCCTTTGGCCAATAGCCTAGTACCTACCTATGAACCTATGAACCTATTAAACATGGTTCTAAATTTCGTTCTGGGTTTTTTTATCAATGATGATACATTTGAAAATTATGTTTCAAATTTTTGTCGATTGTTGAATTTAAACCTGTTTTTTTGTGGCTGGTACTCAGGTTCAAAGATCTACTGATTTTCATTTCTGGATATCAACTTTCATGCCATCCATGGACAAACACGTTGCTATATTCAAAGACTGTGTGCTTAAGGATTTGCACTTCAACAAATTTCTGCTTACTAACATGAAACACAACCTTACAAAGCAGGAACAACAAGTGTTAATTAAGCTCAGGGACAATCATGATCTGGTCATATTACCAGCTGATAAATGTGGGGCGGTCGTGGTTATGGATTGGTAAATGTACTTGCAGAAGCCGAAAGATAACTATCCAATGGTCAATTCTATATGCACATGCCATTGGGTCTAACATCAAAATTCAAACAGGAAATAGATAGATTCCTGAACCTTGCCCTGGAAGAAGGTATCATTAAAAAAGCAAACTTTGTACCATCTAACTGTATCTGATCCCCAATATCAGTATCTCTATTTATTGCCCAAAATTCATAAATACCTATCCAATCCACCAGGGAGGCCAATTGTATTGGGCAGGAGGTCACTTACAGAACCTTTAGCTGCATTTCTTGCCAAATATTTACAACCCCTTTTATCAATGGTCAGGGCCAGGATACAAGATACCACCCAATTTCTACAAATTGTGATGGATACACAGTTGGATTCTAGTTGTCTTATGTGCACATTGGATGTGACTGCCCTATACACCAACATCCCTCATTGGGCTGGGTTGGAAGCCATTCAATTTTGGCTGGATAAGGCTAATTTATATACACCCAGCTTTAACACCTTACTAGTTTGCCTCTCAGAAAATGTATTAACCAAGACATTGTTTTATTTCCATGGCAAATGTTACTGGCAGGTGAAAGGTATTGCTATGGGAGCTTCTTTTGCCACCATTTATGCTGACCTTTTTATGTGTTACATAGAGGAACAACTTATTTATGACATTGACCGCAACTTATATCTTGATTAAATTGATATTTGGCGCCAATATCTGGATGATTGTTGGATGGCATGGAGGGGGGGGGGTGTAAATTATGTACAGGAAGTTGTACAGTATCTCAGTGAGAATAAGTGGGGCATCCAATATATGTTAAAGTATTATATTAACCAGATTACGTTTTTGGATGTAACCATTACTAGGGAGGCTGATCATAAACTTAGGACTGAAGTATTTCATAAAAATCCCCAATATAATACCTTATTTCATGCCAGCAGCCATCACCCTCAACACATCATCCGCAGCATCCCGAAATCCCAATTTCTAAGGATAAGATGCATTTGCTCCTCTGAGAACAATTATGATTATTATCAACAAGATTTGCTAAACAGATTTCTCCACAGAGGTTATGATATCGATAACATTAGTCACTCTAGTCTATTTGCCTCACAGCAACCTAGATCATCCTTGTTACATTACCAACATACCTCCAAAGATAATAATCAAGTTGAGCCAGTCCATCTGGTTACCACCTTCGGGCGGAACATCAACACTTTCAGGCAAATCATTGAGCATGCACCCATGTACTTAAAAGTAAAGCATTCACCAGCAGCAATACTTCTAAAGTATATGATATTTTGTGTTTTGGCAACTGTAGTAGTGACTGGGTCATATATTTGGGTCTATATTACATCATCAAATGCTTAAGAAAGCAAACGATGATTAATCAACCCCATATAAGCGAAAGCTTACAATGTCAAAACCTTAAAAATCGCTGTTCCCCAACAAAAAAAAAAAAAAAAAACTTTAAAACTTTACATAAAGTGGGGCAAACCTTCAGGTCACTGAGGGTTCATATTTCTGAGCACCTCAGTGACATCAGAAATAAAAGGATGTCTAGTTCATTATTTAAACATACTATGAACTGCACTACTGCTCAGTTCACATTTATTATCATTGATAAGGTTACTAGGAATAGAATGTCAAAAACCGGTTGGCACACTATGTTAAATTAAGAAGAATCTAGTTGGATTATCAATTTGGGCCGTTTGTTTAAACCTGGCCTGAATGAGTTAAGTTTATTATCCAATAGGATGCTTGAACTGTAATTAGGCTTATTATTTAAATTCATTGTATGTGTTTTTATTGCAATAGCACTGAGGAAAGCTAATTCTTGCCGAAACCGGTCTGCTGTTTATTCGTAGTTTAGAGCTGCCACATTAAACAAAAGTTACTTTCACCACTGGTGCTGGATGTTTTGTTTTGTGTGGGATAATTGAAATCCCCCATACTCAGAGTGGGTGGTAATATTTGGATTGTAGTTTGGTCAAGAAGGCTTTATCTCAAATATAGATAGAAACACCACTTCCTTTGATTCACACGTTCATTTTGCAGTCTGAAGATGTGGAAGGCATTATTATCTTGCAAGGCTGGGGTACCGTCTGAGGCCTTGAATCAGGTTTCTGTGATTGCACAGACATCTACAGTACATCTTCCAGTGACAGAAGTGCTTCCACGGTGTGCAGTTTTTGGTTTAAGCTCCCAGAGTTTAGCGGCTTGATGCTTATTTTGTTACGATTGGCAGATTTCACATTGGTAAGTTTTTTCAAACCTTTGCCTAAAAAATACACTATGGGGGGGGGCAAAAGCCTTTGCCAGCAGTGGAAAGCCTAGAAGTGCTAGATGCAAACTGTCTCTGGCAAAGTAATGAGATAAAATAAAAATGATGCGAGCACAGAAAAAAGAACCCGCCTTTATTAAATTACAAAAATATTAAGCACTATCATCCTTGAAGCTAGGAACTTCATCTGAATACAAAACACAAATGCATTTAGCCCAATTTAAATATCATTTTTAAGGCCTTTTGCATTACAGTAAATGGCTTCTATGAGTCTTAGCTTTGCTATGGTCATTCAGAAGCATCAGGAATACCCCTGTTTTGCCCAATCGACTATGAATACTGGCCTGTATACTTCACACTATGAAAGATGCATGGGCCTCCTTGAAACTAATTACATGTGTAGATCTGCAATCATAGGAATATGTACATATCTGCTGACCTCATCAGATCCAAACATAATGAAAGTTTTACAACATGAAGAGAGGAAGTCTAATATAACCTCTGTGCTTGGATTAGGAGAAGCATTCCGGTGACAAGTAGAAATGGAAATCAAAGCAGAAGTAGGAAAAAAAAAAGACAGCAACTGAATATGCCATAAAAGAAAATAAAGAAAATAAGGAGAAGGATCAGATGAGAAGGAAAGAAACGTGAAAAAGCAAAAAATGTATAGGCAGGCATAGAGATCTCCTGGAACAACCCCATGCTTATCAGGATTTGGTGCATGAATGGAAAGGATCCCAAAGGATGACAGGTTGGTTTCAAGTCCATTAAACATTTGAGAGATACAGATAAATGTAAGTTCTGTAAAAAAGAATTGGAAATAGTCACACACGGTGTTGCTGTGTGCAATACACTCATGGCAGGGAACTTGTACACTGAAAGGCACAAAGGGCACACTACAATAGAGAAGAAGCTGAGAAACACTGGAAACATGAACCACAGAGCATTATAGAGAAGGATAAAACATACATCACATGGCATCACCCATTACCAACAATTCAAAAAAATGCATGCAAGAGAACCAGATATAGTAGTCCATGAAAAAGTAGCATTGATCATTGAAATTTTACACCTAGCAATTACAGCATCTCCAGTAAAACCAATAGTCTGACCATCACATGAAAAAACTTTATTCATACAAACACTGCAAAGCTTTAGAGTCAGATAATTCTTTTTCGATGCAAAACAATGAACAACAATTAACACAATATTTAAACAGATTTAAAAGTAACAAGCCAGCCTATCAAAAACAACAACAAGCACACATAAAGTATTTAACCCTGTAAGTACCAGAAGTACTGACGTCAATAATAAGTATGCTTATATGCCTATATATATATATATATATATATATATATATATATATATATATATATATATATATATATAAATAAATATATACATACATTCATATTTATATATATATATATATATATATATATATATATAAATATATATACACATGCATATACCCACAAAGCAAATACAAAGTACCAATATAAAAATATAAAAATATAAATAAATATAGTCACAAAGACAGAAAATATTCTCAAATATAGTCCCAAAAAAAATAAAAGATATATTAGACAAAAGACTGTTTAAGTTCTTTATTCTGTCAATTACAGCATCTCACATTGAAAGAGAGAGAGAGACACACACAAAGTCATACAATAGCAAGATTTGCAAGCTAAAATAAGAGTAACATAGAAGAAGTATACCCAGACAGTTCCAATAATAGTAGGAGCAATGGGTCTCATAAAAAAATCTACAGCCATTGTTAAATATGCTACCAATACATGCAACTCCATATGAACTGCAGGAGTCACTTCTGGGAAAACTGCAGGTTCTTTAGAGAGCACTCTTGGCTAACATCAAACACTGAAACAATACTATTTTCATGAACTTTAATCATACTGTAACATTGGAATGGGGTCCATTCCAGTCATGGTATTACAATCCCCAAAACATGGAGAAATTAACCCAATTGGACAAGTAAAATTCTAAGTTAAGTCAAAGTGTCTCACAGGGCTTTGTCCTAGGCCTATATTTGTTTAGGATCTTTCAGCTCTATCTTTTTCATCTGATATGTTCTGAAGCTTGTATACAAATGACTTAAAAATGGGTAAACTGATTATGTGCAACAGATAGAGAATGGGCCGGATTCATGAAACCTCCGTGTAAGAGTTAATATGTCTTACACGGAGGCTGCAGTCTAATGGTATGACATCAGCATGCCATGCATATTCATGAGGGCATGCTGAATCATACCCTAGGCTAACACGGTCCGTGTAGGAAAGTAGGAGGCATGTTCAAATGCCGAGTTCTGCAAAGGGACACACCCCCAGAAAAGTCAGAGTCTTGAAAGTAAACACCCACGAGCGAGTCCGTGGAAATGTCAAGGAACACAACACCACATGCCCTCACAGACTATAAACCCAACTGTAATGTAAAACGTAAAAATAGCAGTTTATTTTTTTTTTTCTATAATTTACAAAATGTTTGCCATAGTTGCGCTTGTTTGCGCGGGTATGCCCTCCGCTCAGCCACAGTTAGCAGACATTGAAAAGCATATAAGATCTAAATATGTAAAGTAAGCCAAGTAGCAATAGCGTAGCGGTACAGACATTGGCCACAGAGGAGGTAATCACGGTTCAATCCCCCACAACATCATTTTCCATTTTGATTTAAATAAGCATGAAACAATCCCCTGGCATATATATATATATATATATATATATATATATATATATATATATATATATATATAAAAACTATAATTTAAGTAAAATGTACTGAAATGGGCCATGTATTTTTGAAGAAGTCCGACATAATAATATATAAAAAAGGATCATAATTGCCCATAGCTTAGCAAGCTGAATATGGGTGCCCGTAGGTGAGCAGCACTTTAACAAGCTTAATATGAGTGCCCATAGGTGAGCAGTGCTTTAACAAGCTGAATATGAGTGCCCGCAGGTGAGCAGCGGTTTAACAGGTTTAATATGAGTGCCCGGAGTTGAGCAGCGCTTTACCATGCTTAAAATGAGTGCCCGTAGTTCAGCAGTGCTTCACCCAGCATAATATGAGTGCTCATAGCTAAATAACATGTTACCCAGCGTAAGCCATTTGCGCGAAGCTGCGCAGCGTGCCAACCAGCTTACCAGTGGGCAACATTGGGCAAGCTGTATCAAAGCTGCCTTTACACAGACACACCTCCTAGCCTGTCTAGACAGTAGTAAAATAAAAAAGCAATGCCCAGGGTCGAACCTGGGATACTGTGCACCATAGTCAAAGTACTGAACCACTAAGCCATGACAGTTGTACTGAGAAATGCAGTATTAGCATATATATAGGAATGAATGGAAATAGAAGCATGACAAAGCAGGTTTTTTAAGCTGATAAATATCCAAAATGGCCAATCACAGATAAGTGTGGGAAAACCGGCATATATAAGCCCCATAGGTGGGAATTCACAGCATAACTGATTGTGGTACCCATTTGCAGTCAGGATGGCAGGTGCAGGAGAGGGAAGTCACTTTAGAGCACAAAGGTGGGGTGTTGAGGAGTCAAAATATATGGTTTGGCTCCTAGTCCATGATCATGAAGCACAACTCATGCAGGGCCAGGTTCACTGGGGTGCGTACAAGGCAGAGGCATGGAACTGGATGGCACATGATCTCACCAGTGCCACAGGCATTCCAAGGACTAGTGAACAGGTCCGTCACAACCATGCAGACCTGAAGCGATGGAAGGAACATCAACTGAACCATTGGATCCAGGAGGCCCGCCAAATGCCCAATGCCCGACTACTGAGTAAGTATCCATGTAATTAAGTATGTAAGAAATGCCATCCTAGCCTATAGTATGGAGACATATGTTCCAATATTACTTCCTTTATATTACAGCTGCAGGTGTTCATTCCACAAATCAGCGAGCCTATGCTGATAGGCTGCTGAGGTTGCGCCACCAGGCAGGTTAGTAATTATTTAGCTGGTATTGTCATAGAATATAAGTGAGACAGATTGCAAAAGAGTTCAGTGTTGTAACCCACTAATAAAGGTCAAATAAGCCTAGAAGAAAGATTCTGCTAGTATTGTAAGATTAGATAAGTGATCCAGCCTGGAAAATAGTGTAATGCAATCCAGGAATAAAGATTAAACAAGTCTCAAATAGAGTTTCCACCTGTATTGTAATATCAGATAAATGCTACAGCCAGAAAATGAGTGGTAATCAATCAACAAAGGATAGACAAGTGTCAAATATATCCTTGTAAATTCTGCCATATGAAATAAGTGAGTCAGCTGCAAAGGGTTGTTGTAAACCAGTAATAAATGTTAATAAAGCCTAGAATTAAGTACCAGTCTGAAATGTAAATATCTAATAATTGAGAGAGTGTGAGAAAGACAGTTTGAAGCTACCAAGAAAGCTGTAATAAGTTTGGAATAAAGGTATACTGCAGTCACTACATTATGAAATGAATGAGACAGCCACAACCAAAGAGTGTAATGTGTTAAATAAAATACAGAACATGGACTGTGTCCGTCCCACAAATTGTATATGTTGCTGTACCTTGCATTATGGAAATAGTATGGTTGTATGAAATGCTGAACATCCACAGTTGTCTAGACCCATATAAGTCAAATGTAGCAGGATGCTGTACCTGAACCCAGCCAGATATGAACATATATGAATAAAAAATGGAATGTATATTAATGTAGCAGTAACATCCCCATCACCAACATTCCTAAGGTTACATACAGGAAACTGTACTAATACATGTAGGGGATATATATCTGCATCTACTAGGAATGTACAGTATATGTATAGGTAATTTAAGTTGTTAATGTAAAATTTCTCCACCTTACCCTAACTTCACAAATGAATGACATTCCACACCAAACCAGGTATGTGTATCCACAATTAATTCCCATGGACATGTGTCCTGTTGGTTCATACATATCTGCATGTACGTATGTATGCATGTGCCCCATTCACATATCCAAACCTGAAGGCCTGTTGCCACCAATCAACACTGCATGCTGTTGGAATGTGCACTGTTATTCTAAATATGCATGTGTTATGCTTGCTGCTCAATGCTCAGAATTCATGGGTGTTTGGTTAATGGGAATACTGATGCATGCTGTTACAACTAATTTTGAATGGTGTTGTTTGTTACTAACCCAAAATGCCATAAAATACTGCAAAACATAGGACAACAGGAAAGGCGGGATTTAGCGGACCCACCTCTCCCACCTCAGCTGGCGAGTGCACCTGGCACCAGTGCCCAGGCCAGGACCTCCTCCTCCGGTGGCCCTGTGCCACCTTCGGATGGAAGCGCTGCAGAGGATAGGGCTCGTCCCCCCTCTGCAAGCATGGCCGGAGGAGAGCCTCCACTCACCCTCCATAGGGTCCGGTCTGTGGTGTGTAGTGAGATCAGGCATTCTGTGACTGATCCCCTATGCCAGCTTGAGGCGAGGGTGGTGCAACTCACGGGTGTGCCTGCCCATCCTATCCAGTCCCCAGCACAGCCCTGGGCTGGGCTGTGAAGGCACAGTGGTAACTGCCTATGGGTGGGGATTTCAGTTCCACTGTTGCCATCTGTGGGCTCATGGGCTTGTGATATCCAAACATCCATCCCCGTCATTTGTGTTTACCCCCCACATGTCATACTACGCCCCTGTATGCATCTTGTTTGTCTTGTCTGTTAACCTCCCCAACCTACCTCCCCAAATATACCTACTTCCTGTACCTCACATTCCACTCTCACCTGAAAAAAAATAAAAAAGGGCACTCTGTTACCACAAAACATTTACGCCCCATACATAGCTGCCCAATTCTCACACATGTCCACTGGACATGTAAACTGATAATTCTAATTGACAGTACAACATATTTTGTTGTCCTCACCCCTCTCTCAGGGGTGGAAGGTTTCAAATTTCACACCAAATTTCACACTTATGCACAGCTGTTGCTGATAAAGAAATGGGCAGCTATGGGCCTTCCCTACACCCTTCCTGCACATCCCGAGCTTGTTTTCCTACTGTCCTTCCTTCTTTGTGCCCCCTTTTTCACCACTTTGCTATCTCCCCATTTTCTTTTCTTTAAGAGAAATTAGCGCGGGTGTTAGTGGGAGTAAGCACTTTTAAGCAGTGGTCAGCGGGTGTGCTTGTGCGCTTAGCTAGCGTGTGCGCCAGCTGCTTAGTCGCGCATGTGTAAGCATTGCGCAAACCAGCGCAAACCCACTTAAAACTGCTTAAAAGTGCCTTAGTCACTCTGTATGACAACGCCTGTAGTCTGCTCATCAGCAAAATAAACTACCCCTGTCAGTCTTGAACCGCGGACCTGTGAAACACTAGTCTGCATGAATTACCACTGAGCCACAGCAGATATACAAGAAGTTGGTGCTGAAAGAAATATATCATGAAATACAAGGAGTGAATTTAAAGGGAATATAGGAAGGCCATTACACAAAGCTTGTTCCCTGAATCCGTACTGGCAATTCTTGTGGAATTGCATTACATTAGTGTGATAAGAGAAACAGCCATGCTAGGAGGTAATAATGTTACAGTAGCACCTTACAAACCCCACACAGTATCAGAGCAGGATAAACACTACCATATTTGAATAGGTATGAGGCCAGACCTCCCAACTGTGACTGATTTACAGGGATGTCCCTGATTTGCAAAAAAATGTTACCTGTGCCCCACTGACTCCCTGTGAAATGTACTAATAGTAGGCAGAAAGGTGGGGTATCCCACATAATGGTGACTGTCAATAAGTTATAGTAGACACTACTTGCATGTCAGAAATGGTGTAGTAATACATATGCTCAAAATACCCCACAGTCACAACTGCAGAATATCTGAAATATATCATGGGTGTATCCCACTGATATGTACCTTTCCCTGAGGCTGGTCAAATATATACCTGAGAGTATCTGAGGCCTGCAAATGTCAGAAATACACAGGCATATCAGCCTGTCTGCTGTTACACACTCTGCGAATAGCTGTAGAATTACTCCCACAAGTACACCCTCATGTAGGAGTACAACACAGAAATATCAAAGGATGTAGCCATCTAACAAACTAATGACAGTATAGCAGTTTACAAGCACTGCATGTGCCTGATATTCATAATTGTTAGTACAAAATACAAGGCCCTAGTACTGCTCATCAGCAAAATAAAATACCCTTGTAAGTGTCAAACCCCAGACCTTGGGCTCACCAGACTGCATATGCAGTGCCACCAAGCCACAGCAAACATATAAGAACTTACTGCTGAAAGAAATATATCATGCATTACAAGGAGTGAATGTAAATGGAAAATAGGAAAGCCATAGCAACATATTCCAGTAAAGACAAATATCAGGCCTTCAAGGAGTGAATGTAAAGGGAAAATAGTGAAGCCATAGCAACACATTGCAAGAACTACTGTTGTATACCAGTTAATCCACAACTCCCACAGGAAAGTACATACTCCCATGTAAACAGTGTTAGCATTAGCAGGTGTGAGTTAACATACACACTGAGAAGAGTGAAATGGAAAAAGTAACAGTCAGGTTTCAGTACAACATGCATTTCAGTGGCTACAACACAGCCTTAGATATGAGAGACATACCAACCTTCTGACTCACACAACAGTGTCCACAGCAAACCAGCATGGTCCCCACCTTGCAAAACTGAAAGGCCTACACCTACCTAACCTAACATTTTATAGCAGTGTCTTGAAATCACAGTGAGAACTGCAATTACCACACAGCAGGCTGCATGCAATTAGTAAATGCTGGCCACAAATTGGTGCAGACGCTATCACATGTACATGTGCAGATACCTACAAAAGCAGCCTGTACTGCCAGTCCACACATGCAATAATATAATTTCAGCAAGTGGAGGGAGAGAGAGAGAGAGAGACAGACAGAGAGACAGACCAAAAGAAAAAAAAAGAAAAACCAAGCCAGCCAGCCATCCAGGCAGCCAGTCAGCCAGCCATCCAGGCAGCCAGCCAGCCATCCAAGCAGCCATCCAGCCAGCCATCCAGGCAGCCATCCAGCCAGCCATCCAGGCATCCAGGCATCCAGGCAGCCAGCCATCCAGCCACCCAGGCAGCCAGCCAGCCATCCAGGCAGCCAGCCAGCCAGCCAACCAGGCAGCCAGCCATCCAGGCAGCCATCCAGCCAGCCATCCAGGCATCCAGGCAGCCAGCCATCCTGCCAGCCAGGCAGCCAGCCAGCCATCCAGGTAGCCAGCCAGCCATCCAGGCAGCCATCCAGCCATCCATCCAGGCATCCAGGCATCCAGGCAGCCAGCCATCCAGCCACCCAGGCAGCCAGCCAGGCATCCAGGCAGCCAGCCAGCCAGCCATCCAGGCAGCCAGCCAGCCATCCAGGCAGCCATCCAGCCAGCCAGCCATCCAGGCAGCCAGACAGCCATCCAGGCAGCCATCCAGCCAGCCATCCAGGCATCCAGGCAGCCAGCCATCCAGCCACCCAGTTAGCCATCCAGCCATCCAGGCAGCCAGCCAGCCATCCATCCGGCCAGCCAGCCAGCAAGCTAGCAAGCCAGCAATCCAAAAAAAAGCTGTCAGAGACAAAGGTAATGTAAACTACATAATCTAATAATCTACATACTGTGAACTGTCCATATGTGTTAGCAGTCTGTATCTATATGTATATGAAGATGTGCATAGGGCAAGGGACATACTGCAACTGTTAGTGAAGGCTGGACATACATATGTAGTTGAAGGTTGCTATGTGCACATATCAATGTAGGTTGTAGTGTGTGGCATTGAAAACAGCATGCAGTGCAGGTATATGTCATGCGGTGGTGAACTTCTGTGGGACTGAGCCAGTGAGGCCTGCTACAGCTATATGGCTTGAGGACAGCATAATGCATTATGCACAACAGTGTGCAATATCATTACAGAATGGTATGTCTCACAACTGTTGCAGAAGTGATATTCCCAACTTGAAAGGTGGGCAGTCCATGTACCTATATGTCAATGGATGTTAAGAAGTGTGTGTATACATATATATATATATATATATATATATATATATATATATATATAAATATATATATATATATATATATATATATATATATATATATATATATATATATATATATATATATATATATATATATATATATAAATATAAATATATATATATATATATATGTGTGCACATAGACAGAGAGGTCTGTATAGATACATAGAGATATATGTATAGATAGATAGAGAATATGTATATACATATTGCTATAATAGACAAATACATATATAGATATAAATGTAGATACATACATGTATACAGATAGATATGAATGTCTATAGCTATGTATATATATATATATATATATATATATATATCTATATATATATATATATATATGTATATATATATATATATATATATATATATATATATATATATATATATATATATACATAGCGGTGAGTATATGTATATATATATACATATATATATATATATATATATATATATAAATATGTAGAAGAGATGGGAGTAAAAGTGCCTGTAAAGGATGGCAAAAATATTGATACCTATCACATGTACCCTAATTCAATAGTTTTCTCCAACTATGTAAAAATGGAAGGTGTAATGCTCCCTTATATCAATGGAACTAGTTTGTATTTAATGGATGCATTAACAAAGGGTGCACTGAAATGTAACAGTGTACCCCGTCCCACGTCCCAATGGGAGTGACCCCTAGAACAGAATGGGCCAATACCTCAAAATATTTCCAAAATTCCCCTCAGAGAAAACCCGCTAAGTGCTTGATCAACAGAGGTCCGTCATACCGTTTGTCCCCCTCAGTGGCCAACCACCCTGAAACCCCAATTCCCCCAAAAAATCCGGGTAATCCTGCTAAAAAAAGCCCCTGGGGATTTCTGAAAATAGCCCTTGGCCCCCGATTAAAAACAAGCTTCCCTAGTAGTATATACCCCTTAAGTTGGAGGGCCCCTTTTGTGTAACCAACAAGACAAAAAATCACATCATGTGTACAAAGGGATGAAATGGATGCCCGGCCCCGGCCATACTAGGACCCTATACCATAACCAACATGTTCAGTATACCAGTTTTTGATTGTATCATCTTTCAAGGGGGGTTGAAATTATGTATTTGGCCAGTGTTGGTTCCCTTTTACCAAGAAAATGGCAGTATTGGGCACTTAATTCATTGTTTGCAATTCCCTGGGGTACTGGCCCATCATCTTATGTTATATTAAAATTCTATCAGTCATTTATATGAATGTGTTCCATGTTTACCTAACATAACAGTGTGATTTCATTCTTGGTACCTTTTTTACCTGTTCTCACATCATACCAGCATGGACCCTTGTGGCACACAGTACTAAGTACACAGAACCATGTTTCAACATTTTTTGTAATAATTTTTAATGTCCAACACTCTGTTTTCAGTGTTGGGGTTCCTCAGCAATAATACCCGTGACAGGTATCTGCTTTTTAACCGGCCAAATCAGTAGGATGGCATAAAACTTAACCCTGAAAAGTCATGTATTTTATTTGGAGAATTTTCTCCTTGCTTGAAATAATTGTGAAACAGACATTTAGATTGGATCCAGTTTGAAGTCAGGGTGTGAGAGGGGTGGTGTTGTGGTTGTGTGTATCCCTGGGTGTTTGTGGTTTATTCATAATTGATAAGTTGAAACTTGCCACATATTTTTTTCCTTGGTGGTAACAACACCTACACAGCACAAAAGATCCCAGAGCCGGTGAAATTCCTGCTTTCCGGACCCCCAAAACCGAATGAGAGGGGGCATGGGCCGAACTTCCCTAAAACAGGATGTAACGATTTGAGCAGTTCCTCTGATTTTATTAATTAGCTGTGCGTGTCCGATCCCGACCGCTTGCAAGGTGTTACCTTTTCAGAGGATCCATTGGTGCACGGCAAAAGATTTAAAAAATTTTTTGATTGGGTGTGATGTTTCTGTGAGACTATGCATATCCCATTATTCTCAGTAGCTGCTCACTCACATGCAATACACAGAGCATGACACACATGTGTGGCAACACAGTACTGGACATTGTATAGGCACACCAGATACACATGTACACAACACACACATGTTTGGCATACACACTACACCTTAGCCTGCTACACATGTCCAATTATGACATCTGCTGTATGGCCAGCCTTCAGCATCCCACTTATCTACGCAGCACACATAATATACCTGAGGGGTAGAGGCCTATCATGTCTTTGTGCAACAGTCTGGAACAAATAATACAGTCATGTTAGGCAATGCTCACTATTGGCCACCTTACACACCCATGTAACAAGTGGCTGTGTAATTGTGGATGTAGTCATGTTACATTCTAGCTGCCTGTCTGGCACACATTATTATTGTTGACTGACCACAAGAAGCATGTTAATCATGACTCACGTTACTACACCACATCCAGTTCCACTGACCACAAAAGTACACATAGCTGTTATTGTGTAGCACCGTCATGTGTTTTGTGTGTGTGTGTGTGTGTGTGTGTGTGTGTGTGTGTGTGTGTGTGTGTGCGTGTGTGTGTGTGTCTGTGCAAATCTATGCACCCACAGCTTGTAACACTTGCACAACATTGTTATGTCCTTGTACACATTGTGTCCCAGGGTGGAGACAATCACTGAACAACTACACACAAGCATCAAGTACATGTATACTGTTATTAACAAGGGCTGTCTACACTTGCACTGCATGTTCCTGTGCAACACATAACCTGCATGCTGACACATGTGCAGTGATGTTTTTCCTTGTGAAACGGTCACCCACCCTAAAACAGTATTGTGTATGTGTTGGATTGCAGGTGTGTCTGTGTTTGTATCTTCTGTACTGAGGAGTGTGTCTGTGTGCTTGTGTGCCTGTGTGCTTGTGTGCCTGTGTGCATGTGTGCCTGTGCACCTGTGTGCATGTGCACCTGTGTGCATGTGTGCATGTGTGCATGTGCACCTGTGTGCATGTGCACCTGTGTACATGTGTGCCTGTGTGTATGTGCACCTGTGTGCATGTGTGCATGTGCGCCTGTGTGCATGTGTACATATGTGCATGTGCACCTGTGTGCATGTGTGCATGGGTGATTCTGCACATGTGTGCATGTGTGCATGTGCACCTGTGTGCATGTGTGCATGTGCACCTGTGTGCATGTGTGCATGTGTGCATGTGTGCATGTGCACCTGTGTGCATGTGCGCCTGTGTGCATGTGTGCATGTGCACCTGTGTGCATGTGCGCCTATGTGCATGTGTGCATGTGTGCCTGTGTGCTAATATCGTGTACACATTTGTAAACTGTGTTTCCTATCTTCCTCTCACAGGTTCTGATGTTGCTCTGGTGGAGTGCAGCAGGGAACCTGAAGCCACTGCTGAGGATAGTGCTAATGATGATACATGTGTAATGGCACAGGGAGGTGTGACAGGGTCTGTCACTGGTCATCTAATTGACAGTACACAGCAGTCAACCCCATCAATGCGCACAGTCATTCTGCTGATACATCCATTGTCACCAATGTCCTTAGCTGAGGGACAGCATACAGTGGGCATTGACCAGGGTAGTGTGGTATCATTGGCACATGTATCCCCTCACAGCAGCCATGACCAGATTCCTGACATGGTACCACACAGGCAGATTTCCAGGGGTTCTCGTGGGAGCATCTGTGGTCGTACTGCCCCTGTCAGACGTGCCCACAGAGGTTTATCAACCTCAGCTATGTTCCGGGCTGTAATGCAGGCACAGGCACTTATGGAACGGTACACCAGACAGGTTTTAGGAGCTTAGAGTACATTGTACCGCTATGAATGACACTATGCTGTTTGCGCTGCCATCCGTAACATCAGCGAGGTCATTGATAGATGTTGGGGACACATTAGATCTGTTCCACAACTACATGTCCAGGAGCCAGGACAGTGCAGGACATTGAGGCGTGAACATTGCAGCAACATTATCATGTCTGCCAGAAAACAAACCAGTCATAGTGCCATACCAGCCCCAGCAATGCTGGTCTGTCTGTCATTACACCAAAACCCTCTATAAGTGTTGTGGCTCCAGGCCAACAACAAGAACATCCACAAACATGTGTCATCATGGAGGCTGGAGCCACCCAGCATGTTGAAATGGAGTGTACAGGTAACATCCCATATCTGTAGTTGACTGTTCTCTGTACTGGTAGTCTATGCATGTGTGAGATGTGTACTGTTTGTGTAGCTGTTAACCTGCCCAATCTTCTGCAAGATTGATATTCTGAGTATAATCTGTACACCTGTGAAAGCCACCTGTTGTACTACTGTACTTATTAATACTCACAGTATCAAAGGCACAGTTGTAGCCATTGGCAATCACTCTCATATGTTTGCAGGTCCCTCTGGAGTGACAGCAAGGCAGCCAATCCATGCTGGTGAGTGTGTAATAACAATACTATTGCTAATGACATGTGCATGTCATATGGAGGTGTAGTGTGTGCACATGTAACACACCTACACATAATGCATGCTGTGCATCTTTGCTGTGAGACTATGCATATCCCATTATTCTCAGTAGCTGCCTCACTCACATGCAATACACAGAGCATGACACACATGTGTGGCAACACAGTACTGGACATTGTATAGGCACACCAGATACACATGTACACAACACACACATGTTTGGCATACACACTACACCTTAGCCTGCTACACATGTCCAATTATGACATCTGCTGTATGGCCAGCCTTCAGCATCCCACTTATCTACGCAGCACACATAATATACCTGAGGGGTAGAGGCCTATCATGTCTTTGTGCAACAGTCTGGAACAAATAATACATTCATGTTAGGCAATGCTCACTATTGGCAACCTTACACACCCATGTAACAAGTGGCTGTGTAATTGTGGATGTAGTCATGTTACATGCTAGCTGCCTGTCTGGCACACATTATTATTGTTGACTGACCACAAGAAGCATGTTGATCATGACTCATGTTACTACACCACATCCAGTTCCGCTGACCACAAAAGTACACATAGCTGTTATTGTGTAGCACTGTCATGTGTTTTGTGTGTGTGTGTGTGTGTGTGTGTGTGTGTGTGTGTGTGTGTGTGTGTGTGTGTGTGTGTGCGCAAATCTATGCACCCACAGCTTGTAACACTTGCACAACATTATGTCCTTGTACACATTGTGTCCCAGGGTGGAGACAATCACTGAACAACTACACACAAGCATCAAGTACATGTATACTGTTATTAACAAGGGCTGTCTACACTTGCACTGCATGTTCCTGTGCAACACATAACCTGCATGCTGACACATGTGCAGTGATGTTTTTCCTTGTGAAACGGTCACCTACCCTAAAACAGTATTGTGTATGTGTTGGATTGCAGGTGTGTCTGTGTTTGTATCTGCTAACTGAGGAGTGTGCCTGTGTGCTTGTGTGCCTGTGTGCATGTGTGCCTGTGTGCCTGTATGCATGTGCGCATGTGTGCATGTGCACCTGTGTGCATGTGCACCTGTGTGCATGTGCGCCTGTGTGTATGTGCACCTGTGCACATGTGTGCATGTGTGCCTGTATGCATGTGTGCCTGTGTGCATGTGTGCATGCACGCCTGTGTGCATGTGTGCATGTGTGATTCTGCACATGTGTGCATGTGTGCATGTGTGCCTGTGTGCATGTGTGCATGTGCGCCTGTGTGCATGTGTGCATGTGCACCTGTGTGCATGTGTGCATGTGCGCCTGTGTGCATGTGCACCTGTGTGCATGTGTGCATGTGTGCATGTGCACCTGTGTGCATGTGTGCCTATGTGCATGTGTGCATGTGTGCCTGTGTGCTAATATTGTGTACACATTTGTGAACTGTGTTTCCTATCTTCCTCTCACAGGTTCTGATGTTGCTCTGGTGGAGTGCAGCAGGGAACCTGAAGCCACTGCTGGGGATAGTGCTAATGATGATACATGTGTAATGGCACAGGGAGGTGTGACAGGGTCTGTCATTGGTCATCCAATTGACAGTACACAGCAGTCAACCCCATCAATGTGCACAGTCATCCTGCCGATACATCCATTGTCACCAATGTCCTTAGCTGAGGGTCAGTATACAGTGGGCATTGACCAGGGTAGTGTGGTATCATTGGCAAATGTATCCCCTCACAGCAGCCATGGCCAGATTCCTGACATGGTACCTTACAGGCAGATGTCCAGGGGTTCTCGTGGGAGCATCTGTGGTCATACTGCTCCTGTCAGACGTGCCCACAGAGGTTTATCAACCTCAGCTATGTTCCGGGCTGTAATGCAGGCACAGGCACGTATGGAACGGTACACCAGACAGGGTTTGAGGGAGCTTAGAGTACATTGCACCAATATGAATGACACTATGCATGATGTTGCGTCTGCCATCCGTAACATCAGCGAGGTCATTGATAGATGTTGGGGGGACACATTAGATCTGTTCCACAACTACATGTCCAGGAGCCAGGACAGTGCAGGACAGTTGAGGCGTTGATGTGGACGTCTGCCAGCAACATTATCAGCTGCAAGTCATTGCAGACGACAACAAACCTGCAGCCGCTCCCATAGTGCCAGTACCAGCCCCAGCAATGCTGGGTCTGTGCTGTCATTACACCGTCCTAGAAGACCACGTGCACATGGCTCTGGACAGTCCCAGCAGGGACATGTGTCCTGTCAACAACGCACTGCTTCTGATGACAGTACCCAGTCTGTCTTAGTACCTGATACTGTCCGTAGCATCCCTGCCAGGCACAGGTACCGTGTCCATGGCCAGAGACAGTGACCTGTATGACCTGGCAGGTACAGTCTGTGGCTGTCCACAAACACCCGTATATGGCACCCACATGGTGGAACTGTGTGCATGCATACACACACACATAATGCTAACACCTAAGGCTAACACAAACACACACACATCGCAGCAACATTGCCCCATCTTGTACTGTTGTCCCTCACTAACACACACAGACATGTCGATTGGATTTGTCAATGGCAGACTCTGGCAAACCAAGTACACACCCTGTGCATATGATGAAACTGTGCCACCTCCTGCCATCTGTAACATTGATGATGGAAGAGGATAGCATGGTACTGATGCACAGGGTGACTACATAGCACTGTAGTAATATTATCATGTTGTTAACAGTACAGTGTAATGATATTGTTGTGAGTAGATTCGAGCATGCATGATGCATTAACTATGTTTGTCATTGCAGTTTTGTATACACCAGTGTTAATTCCCAAAGTGTACTGTCTGCACATGTGCCACATGGCTGTTGTATGTACCTGTGCCTGCATGTGTTGGGGTGTGGACAGTACATGTGTGATGTTTGCATCACTGATTTGCAGGTGTACATTTGTGAACATGGTCAGTATGGAACATGACATGGTTTGACAGTATGCTGTGGGTGATATGGTTTCCACATGTCAATGGTCTGCATTCTGGTAGTATACACAGCATACATAGCCTGACATTCAGTGGTCATTACATGGTGTCTCGTCAACTGATACACAGACGTAGGAACCTGGTGTCAGTGATATCCCTGCAGTGCTACACTATACCATTAGCCATTGTTACTGAGCCCCACACATCCCTGGAAACAATAGCCTTTGGCATATAGCAGTCACATGTACATGCCAACACACTATGGATATGTCCATCAATGACTGCAAATACATACAGTGGCCTACAATGCCTTCTACACATGACACACCTAACCACCACAAGGGTATCATGCGGGCAGATACCTGTTGTCCAAGCCATGGTATATTGCTGTAACGCTACTGTGGCATTGTCATCGGCATGTAGTTAACATAGTATTCCAACTGTACCATGTAGGTGGTAGCAACCATTATATAGAATGGGTAATGGTGTGTACATGTGGACAGGTGTTATCTTGTCTATCCTGTGATATTCCAAAGGTATTCTGCAGTCCCTCTGTGTATCACCTAAGCAAGAAGGTGTCTGTATGCATATTGGCAACAGTTGCCATACACATACACTGGATGGCCATCACTAACAGACTTTGCTGTGTTTTAACATGTCTGACATATACTGCAGACATGAACCGTCACCCACATTAATCTATCAAAGCTTTCATGGGTGTGTGTCGCATAGCTGGCCTAGGACACAGATCACTGCAGTAGCTTGCATTGTCACCAACATACATGTATGGCCTAAGGTATGGTAAGCTGCGGCACATGGCAGCAAAGATAACAACTGTATTCATATGGGGCAGGCTTCACACATAGGAACTCTTATAGGTCACAGGTACATATCTGTATGTGGCAAACACATACCTGATGTGTGCATGGCAATTACTGTTATAATAATATGTCATACAATAATGAAAGCAAAACACACAACACATTCACAAACTGTGTGACAAATACACACATGACATTTGTAGGATTCAAACCCCTACCTAACTAGGTTATGGCACTTGAGAGAGATGCATTAGCACAGCACGCTATTCACATTACTGGATGGTTTCTCTTCTCCTGCTGTATTTATAGGGTGCTGGCATCATCAGTGTTTCCAAAGAAGAATGTACATCTTTTAGTGTTATCCCAGTCTTCAAAATGGCCATTCCTTTCACAAAGAATTGCAGACATACACCCCTGCCCCCCCACTATTTTAGTGTGTTATCCCAGTCTTCAAAATGACCATTCCTTTCACAAAGAATTGCAGACATACACCCCTGCCCCCCCATTCGCATTACTGGATGATTTCCTTTCCCCTGCTGTATTTATAGGGTGCTGACATCATCAGTGTTTCCAAAGAAGAATGTACATCTTTTAGTGTGCTATCCCAGTCTTCAAAATAGCCATTCCTTTCACAAAGAATTGCAGACATACACCCCTGCCTCCCACCACCATTTTAGTGTGTTATCCCAGTCTTCAAAATGGCCATTCCTTTCACAAAGAATTGCAGACATACACACGCCCCTGCCCCCCCTACTCACTCATCAGGACCATGTTTGACTACAATGCCCCTTTTGGGGTGTACCTTACTGAACACCTGTGGCAACTACAGTGAACACAACAGTACCTCCCCAAGAGAATCATGGGCTACACACAGATGTCCTATGCAGCTCAGCTAAAGGATCTCCAGCTCTACTCAGTTTCTTAATGCCTACTTAGAGGTAATCTATGCCTGACGTACACAGCCATTTCGAACCCAGAAGTAATGGACATGCTCCACCTTATAACATCCAAGACCCTTACAGCTACACACTCCAGGGACATAAACCTCAGCACAAACATAAATAGGACATGCTGCAGGGACAGATTCATTACTCACAGGCTCCCCTCACTCTGGAATTGAATCCTAATTAAAGTTAGACATAGCCCCTCACCAACCCTCTTCCAGCAAAATACAGCCGCATGGAAGGGAAATTGCAAATTCACCCCTGGGATCTCCACTGTGTCCCTGCTTGACAGAGGCACAGCAAAGTAGCCTTAAAGGGTGCCTTCTGTGACCTACTTTACAGAGGCACAGTAGGCTACTCTACTGGGGAGACAGACACCAAATACACTCTGCCTAGGCTTATGAATTCCCCAGGGCAGACAGCCTAGTATTCACCTCTGCACCTATGTTTATGTTTGGGATGCACAATATTTGTTGTTGCTACTATTTGCAGGTCTTTATTGCCGTAGCTTTCACAGTTTCTGTGAACAACGTGTGTATCTACGTAACATGTTTGATCATGACATGGGTTCCAGTATATTAATATATGTGTCTGTTGTCATTTAACTGTGTGCACAGAGTGGATTGCTGGATCGGGGGAGGTTCCTGGCTTAACACATACAACTGCCAGATATGTGTGACTGACTGCTATACTCAGACATGGCCTAAGTGTGTGAGCATGCCCAGTTCAGGCTTCCCATGGTTTGTTGCCTGACATGTGTCTCATTTATCCAAGTGTGTGAGCATGCCCAGTGTGACCTTTCCATATGTTGTGATCTGAAGTCCACTACATTTGTGGTTGTGTGTGAACATGACCAATATTGACATTAATACTGTGTGTGTGTTGGAAGTCATGTTGTGTTCTTACTGCCAGACTCCTTTGTGTCATAACTCAACAGGGATTATGCTGTGCTTGCATGGTTTCCATGGGATAGTTTACAAAGACTTGGCAACATTTTCTAATACTGGCTGAATACTGCAATACTGTCATGGTGTAGTGGTTCAGTACTTTCACTATGGTCCACAGTATCATGGGTTTGAGTCCCATCACTGCTGTAAATGCTCATACTGAGCAGACCAGGCCAGTTGGGCAACTATGAGCATGTTGCATTTTGTTCAGCTATGGCCTACTTAAACCAGGCTTGTCCGACATTGCTGTGTATTCACCAACTTGGGTGGACATTGGCAAACATTAC
The DNA here is from genome assembly GCF_019279795.1 of Protopterus annectens. Taxonomy (NCBI): domain Eukaryota; kingdom Metazoa; phylum Chordata; order Ceratodontiformes; family Protopteridae; genus Protopterus; species Protopterus annectens. The sequence continues at coordinate 441,200,438 of NC_056735.1, read as the reverse complement.
TCCACAGTAACCACAGTTGTACTACTTGGTGTGTGTGATTCTGTTCATAGGTTCATACTAGGCTATCTGCCCTAGGGCATTTATAATCCTAGCCAGAGTGTGTTTGGCTTTCAACACACATTGTAAGTAGAGTTTGCCATTACATTTTTCATGGTTAGTATACTGTGCCTCTGGCTAACAGTGACATAGAAGTGATACCCAGGGTAAACCTACAATCTCCCATCCACTCATCAGGATTCCTCTTGAAGAGAGTCAGTGAGGGACTCTGGCTAACCTGGAGTGGGAGTTTACTCAAGAGTGGGGGGAGCCTCTGGGTTATGGATCTGTCACTCCAGCATGTCCTATTTATTTCAGTCCTGAGGTTCAGGTCTCTTGAGCACATAGCTTGATGGGATTCTGATTTTCCAAGGTGCAGCATGTCCATTGATTCCAGGTTAGACATGGCTTTATACATCTGGCACAGATCGCCTCTGGGCAGGCAGTATGCCACTGACTGGAGCTGCAGTTTCTTTAATCGGGCAGTGACCGGCATGTGTTTGAGCCTTTGATCCTCCTGGTGAGGAACTTTTGTGGCCTTTCCAGCTGCTGCAGGTGTCTGAAAAGGTACATCCCACAAGGGGCATTATACTCAATTATGGGCCTGATAAGGGATGAGTTAAGAGGCACAATGACCTCCACTGATGTAGATGTGATTACCTTAATGATTCGGTGGGCTATATGAAATGTTTCTCTGAACACTTTGGCCACATTGTTGTTGAATGTGAGATTGCTATCGACTTGGGTCCCCAGATCCCTTATCACTTCTTCCATACTTAATGGGTTACCACATATGTAGTAATTTGTGGGAACTTAGTTTTTGACAAAGGGGAGGACTATACACTGTTTTGTGTTTAGCTTGAAGACATGGCTCCGGCACTAGTTGTCTGTTTCTATGAGGCCCTTTTGTAGGATGCTTGTGTCAGCTGGAGGGTCAATTATGTCACCCAGTTTGCAGTCATCTACAAACTTGTTCACCAACAGTCCTTCTGTGTTGGCCTGTACCTCTAAGAAATATATACCAAACAAGGGAGGTCCCAGAACTGAGCCTTGTGGGATGCCACTTGTAGCTCGTTTGTGGTCTGACATGGCTCCAGCATTTCAGACCATGTGGGTTCTGTCCTTGAGCCAGTTTGCAACCCATCTAGTGACATAGGGGGTTTTATTGAAGCTGGTGATCTTATCTATGATGACCAAGTGGGGTACTGTATGGAAGGCTTTTGCAAGGTCCAGGTAGGCTGTGTGGACCACCATCCCCTCGTCAATGGCCTTGATGACTGTTTCAAATGACTCAATCAGGTTTAAGAGTCAGGATCTGCCCTTAACAAAGGCAAAATGGGTAGGATCCAGTGTCTGTGTGTCCCCAATATGTTTATTTCTGAGGTCCATGATGATCCTTTCCATAGCTTTGCAGACCAACCTAGTCAGGCTTCTGGGGTGATTGTTTGCAGTATCCATTGAGGCACCACCTTTGTGGAGAGGGTCCACTGTTGCTGTACACTGCTCTTTGGGTACATATCGTGTGTTAAGCCTGACATTGAACAGTGGTTTTATGTGTGTGTTCAATTCTTCTTGGGGTTCATGTTGGACACAGCCCAGGACACAGTCTGGTCCCATTGACGCTGTGTGTTTTGCTTTGGAGAGGCTGGCTGTTACCTGAACATCTGTGATGTCAGGGGGCCAACACTCTGCTGGGATAGATATTTGCCCTTTTGGTGGGGAGGGGGGGGGTTTGCACTGAACCTGTCAGCTTGGATGTTGGCAATGTCTGTGGGTTTGTTGTATTGTTTGTCATTTTGGACTAATTCTGAACATACCTGGGGATTCCCACACAGGTTCCTACAATAAGTAAAAAATGCCTTGTGATTATCCTTGGTGTTCTGTACGATTTTTATCTCACAGATGGCCTTAGACAATTTTATGTGTGGGCATTGTTTTTCAATAATACTGGTCAGAGATGGCTTCCCTTTTTGTGATTTGGATCTATCATATAGTAGCTTCCTCCTTGTATTGTATGGTTTGTTTATGGCTGGGGTCCACCAAACAGGATGCCTGCCTTTGGAGGATTGGGTCTTGGTTTTATTTGGGATTGCATGATCCATGCATTCCTGATGGTGTTCATAGAATGCGTTTATAAAGGGTTATGAGGTCTGGGCCATATTTTCCACAGACACAGGGGCTGTGAAGGATTCCACCTCAGTTTTGAGGTGTGTGACATATGCTTTAGTGAACATTTTTCACTGTGGTTTTCTGGCCATGGGCTGGGGTGGGGATGTGAATATCCAGTGAGATTACTATCTGGTGTGATCGTACCAGTGAGGGATACACTTCTGGTCTTGGGCATAGAGTCCCCATGTTGGTGATGATCAGGTCCAGTATGTTTTCCCCTCTTGCGGGAGTGGTAGCAAGTTGTTCCATAGCATTTTGGTTTATAAATTCTGGGAACCTTTGGCCTAGGATGTTAGAGCTAGGGTAATGCTCCCAGTGTATGTTTGGGTAGTTGAAGCCACCCAGTATAATGGTGTTTGGGGAGATCGTCATATTTTCATGTGTTCTCCAGTTGGCCAAGTGTGGTTCCTGTGTTTAGGAGGGTGGTCTGTAGCAGGCTATGAACTGGAAGGCAGTTTTACCCACTGTTGGTTACACAAGGTTAGTCTCTGATGCTTCATGCTGTGTCACCAACCTGGGGGTGTGGGTATCTTTGACAAATATTGATACTCACCCTTCTTTTGTAGTTTGTTCCATGTTTTGCAGCTGTAGAGCATGGTATGAGGTGTACCTGTGAATGCTAGGGTGCTCTTGGGAGCCTTGAACCAGGTTTCTGTTACTGCACAGATATCAACATTCTCCATGGTGAGGAGTGTTTGGAGTGTGTGCATCTTGCAGTTTAGACTTCTGGCATTGAGTAGCATTACTCATACTTTCCTATCCCTTGTGATACCTATGAAGGTGGGTTTGTGTTTTGAGCCTTACCTAGAAAAGGCACTATGGGGGTGACACGAGCCTTTGGCAATATCCAATAGGCCACAGGTGATAGGTGAAATCCATCCCTAGCAAAGCATCATGTCTTGTCGAGCATCTCATCCCAGGCTGACTGGCATTGAATCCCCTTTCACTGACACCAATACTTAAGCCAATTGTTGTAATTGATCATCTTGTCTTCATATTGTGGCCTCATGTTTGGTGAGGGTAGGATGCTACTGAAGGTCATCAAGTTTGCATATACAACATGGTGGTAAATGCTGTTTAGCACTACCTTACATTGCTTAACACATGGCAATCATGCCTCAGGTGGTGCTGCAGGGCTGCCTATGTCGGATGCACATACTGCACTCCCTATACGTGTTTGGCAACAGGTAATGTCAAGTTAGGCATCCCTTTTACTATATGTGCGAGTCAGAGAGAGGTATCATTTCCAGGGTTCCTACTGAGCCAGTGTATGTGCTATGCATTGCCTCTTTGCCAAGGCCAAGGCATACTGGGCATGCCTCCATCTGCCTACTGGGGCAGGCTCAGGTTGTTCCTCCTCCAAGTCACGCTCTGCCTGTGATGGCCTTGGCACTGGTGGGGGGCTGTTTGGTCCAGGCCTATGCTGGTCCTGTCGCAGCTGCTTTCACAGGATCATATTATGTAGCATAGCACATACCATGATAATTTGGGTACATGTAGTTGGTTAGTATTGCAAGGCTCCACCAGATGTGTCCAGGCACCGGAACCATGTCTTGAGCAACCCAAACACACGCTCGATTACATTTTGTGTTTGTGTGTATGCCTCATTATGGCGTTCTTGTTCAGGTGTGTGTGTATTTCTGATGGGTGTCATCAGCTACGGCTCCAGTGCATAGCCAGCATCCCCCTCTAAGTGACCATGTGGGATGTCCCCATTGGCAAATGTCTGGTACAGCTGCACAAGATGCCAGATATGGGAATCATGGTAGCTTCCAGGGCAGCCAGCACACACATTCATTATTATGCCCTGGGCATCAAACACGACCTGGCAGTTGATGGAGGGGAAGCCCTTGCGGTTAATGTAGGCCCTACCCCGCTCACTGGCTGGTGCTTTGATGCATATATGCTTGCAGTCTATTGCACCCACTACCTCAGGGTATTCTGCTATTTGCTGGAAGAGATGCATATTGCTGGCCAATACCTCACGGGAATTGGAGAAATATACATGATCACCGACATGTGCTGACATGGCATCCAGGAACTGGTGCAGTACCCTGGATGCTGATGCCTGTGATATCCCCATCATATCACCAGTTGGTCTCTGAAAGGTACCTGTTGCTAGTATTCTTAGGCCAACACATACCTTGGTTTCCACTGGGATGGGTTCCTCTCTGTTGGTTCTGTGTGTGAGGCATGGCCTGCACAGCTCCACAATTTGCTGCAGGAGGTCTCTGTCCACTCTATAGTGCTCCACTATCTCCACCTCATGTAACCCCTGGTAGGTGACCCTGGTCCTGTACACTCTTCTCCGTCTCCTCACTGTGGGTTGTCCGGCAGCATTTGCATTGTCACCACCCTCAGTATGTTGCATATGTCGTCTTATAACAGCAATGGCAGCCCCTAGCATTTTTTGTCTGAGTGAAGCTTTTTCAGTTTTCACTTCTAGTAGCATACTCCAGTGTTTCAGTGTCTCTTGTGAGAAACAAACTGCACTGTTGTTTGCAGAGTTTTAAGTGCTGGGCTGGGCTAGGCTAGTGCTCTGCCTGTGTTATTGCCTGATTTGGATTGTTTTCACCTGCTAGCTCTACTAGTATCACCTGGTAGCTTCCTGCTATTTCTTGTGCTTCCTTTTTCCTTTCTGTTTCCTCAGGTGGAGCGGCGCGCATACAAGAGCAAACACGCTCACAGCAGCTCACACATATGCATACATGCTTAGACGGACTAAACCTTGATTATTCGGGCTAAAACACGCACACAGCAGCGCAAACATGCTTACAGGTCTTTAAACAGCCATATACATGCTTACTCCGGCTTACACACGCGCACTCACGCTTTCACGTGCGCACTCTGTCTTACTCGGGTTTACAGGCGCGCACACGTGCACATTCCTGCTCAGCAAGAAACTTTGGTGTTATCCACAGTATACACCTTCCATTTCTTGGCTTCCCCTGACCTACCTTTTGACACACCTCTTTCCATGATGTCTAACTGACACCTAACAGATGCCACTGCCCTCCAATGAGCTGCACTACTTTCATACATACCCCCCTTGTGATGAAACCTATCTCCTACTCTGTTCCTCCCCTTATCCTACTCCTACACTCCACTGACTGTGCTCATTTGCTATGTGAAAGTGTGATTTACTATCCTAACACTCATTTACATAGGATTGCCTACTAATGCTTGGTTACATGTCTTAGACTGGGCTTCTCCCCTTAGCAACCCCTACTCGGTGGCCATGTTGTCTTCAGCCTTCATTCCCTTACATTGAAATTTGACAATTTTCATAAATTCCATGTTTGTGGCTTTTATTGCCTTATTTTATGATTTTTATAGCGCACCCTATTTGCGTGGCACTGCGCTACGCTTAAACATCGGAAATCGCCGAAAAAAAATTATTTTTATTTTAATTTTGCATCAGGGAAACTTTCCAATGGCTGTATATTTGGCCATTGGCATGCTTCCTCAACCATATGCAACCTTTATTTGGAACTGACAAGGCTCCATTGTGCTATTTGCAGAACAGTACTCAGTTGTCAACTGAGTATATTTCTGCAGCTAACACGACTCCTACTCGGACAGGTTTCTGCTTCCTGGATCGCAAATTTACCTCATTTGCATGCCTTTCGGCTGCAAGTGAGGTAATTTGCATATCACAGCCTTCTCCGTGTAGGAGACGTGTTAGGAGCTCTCTTACACGCCCCTACAGGCTGTTCTTGGATCGCTCGTCGGACATGATGACTGCATGGAGTCTTACTCTACTCGTAGACTCTGTGCAAGCCATCGTGAATCCAGCCCAATGTCTGCAAAAGAACTTGACAAAATTGGCAATTTGGGCACAAGAGAGTAATATGCTAATAAATAGATCAAATACCAGCATAAGAGATTTGGGAGACATAGATTGAATGGCAGATATTTAATACAACATGTTCACTAAAGGACATGGGTTACAGATTGTATAAAATGATGTATAAAGTCAAGGAAATCAGAAAAGATGAAATCATTATTTGTTAGTTATATTTGAGTCAAACCTGAGTATGAAATAACATTATTGAAACCTTATAAGAAAACACCCGTGAGTAAATTTAAAAAAGTGCACAGAAATATACCAATGCCAATAGTGGATGTGAAAATTTAAGTTATTATGAAAGACTATAATATCTGAACCTGTACAGTGTCTCTTATAAACATTTAAGAGGTGAACATATTCAGATCTATCGGGCATTTAACGATAACTACCTCTGAGAATGGTTAGGGATCTCAAAACATAGTAGAGAATCATCAGCCAGTCTATGTAGAAAATTACATAGAGTGAGAGGTGTACTAATTGGCTCTCTGAGAAAGTAGCTAGTACATGGAATAGACTACAAAAGTACACTAAAACTAACATTTGTTTAGATATATTTAAGAACAACATAGGCATTATTATTGCCCATGCCTGAAATATATCCATATATACATGTGTGTATGTATATATGTATAAACACTGACATACATAGATACACATGACAGCTGTTAATTAACTGCCTCCACATGACTTCTCTCTGGCCAGATTTCCATCTTGGTAAAGTTTTTTGTTTTGTTTTTTTTCGACATGTCATGCATCTATTGTGTACATACATCTTATTTGTTATATTTTACAAATCTGTTACAACTTTTAGTGCATTATAATTTTTGTTTAATTTCTCTTCAATGTGAAAGCTCTGTTTTTTTGGCATATTCTTTTGGAATGCACTGTAGAAAAATGTACTGTATAAAATGATTTGGCTGACTTTTTACCTCCTACCCTTCACAATATGCAAGTTACCACCATGAATGTTATTGTATCCACTGTCAGTAGTTGTATGGGCAGCTCACCCAGGAGCTCCTTTTTTTTTCAGTTTGTTCACACAGTTGCGCTTTTCAATTATTCTTACACCAGTAGCCGTACACATATAGCCATGGTAATTTGTAAACTTTTGTTACTTCCACTTCTTTTCAAACAACATAATTTTCCTTCTGCACATTTACACACTGTGTTGTCCTATTTAGTGTACATAACAATGGCAGTGAAATTATCACACGTCCATTGCTCCACTCAGTGTAATGTACAATATCAACTTTTTTGTCAGTTTGTTGTTAGGCTTCTCCTTCCTTTTATGGATTCCTAATTGATGTATCTCTTGTGCTGTACCCAAGTTGTTCTTTCTGTTGTACTCTTTACAATTTGTTCAGGTTTGTGTACATTTCTTGGTTTATTTCATGTACATAAGCCCTGTTCTACTTCAACACATCCTCAAACCTGTGTTTTGGGCTCCAGCAGAGGCTGTTGGTCATGCAGAGGACTTCAGCATCTTGCATATTTGATTATTAATGCAGCTCATTATGCACGGAAGGCTGATTGTGTTAGTTCCAGCATCACATGTGCAAGACATTTGTTTCAGTGTCATTTCATATTCTGCCTATTACAAATGTTTTGATATTAGCTAAATATGTTCTTTGTTCAGTAGACATGCTTTTCATATTGCTGAAATTTTAATTTTCTTCATTAATAAGTGAGTTGTAAATTCATACATTTGTTAAGGTATTACAGAGTTTGTCTGATGATTAAATCATAAAAAATGGGGATTAGGCAATCATTTTTTCATGTTCTTATCCTACCTTAGTGTAGCAAGGCAAGAGCAGAAAATGTTTTGTGGCAATTTTTATTCCATGGAGTACTCTTCCCTAAATGCAGTTAACTTTAGCCACACTGGGAAATCGATATTTGACTTTACTTGATGTAGTTCTGTGATTATGTATTTCTTTCTTTCTTTGTTCGATTGTTTGCCTTTGATTACTGAGAAAGTCTGACTAGGCATTGCCGTTTTCAGCAGAGGTCCAAGGAAAAAGTACATATTACATATTTTGCGCAGACAATTAGTGGTGACAAGAAAATATGCTTAACAAATTGAGCTAAATATAGATTAATGTGATCACGATGTTAAATCCACTATACAGTTTACAGCATACTTAAGCACACATATTTAAAGAATATTCAGCATTGTTTTACAGTTTATGTATAAAGTCATATTGAAATTCTGTCACACAGCAGATGGGGCACATGCATATTCAGTTCAAATGATACCTGTAAACAGAAGATAAAGTGAATATTTTATACTTGATTTGGCTGTGCGTGGAATGGACTTAGTAAGAGCAATGCTACAAGTTCAAGATTGTTTTGTCAATATGTACACTTTCATTAGGATTTTAAACCATACATGGAACATGATTATAAAAAGAAGGTAGCTTAGTTACTGTGTGTTAAATGCAGGAGAGTTTTGTTGACACGTACATTTTCAATGGCATTTTAAACTGATGAGATATCTCTGATGTTTGTAGGTTTTTACATTTTTGAGTAAGCCCTAAGTGCTCTTTCACTGAATGCAGATTTCTGTTGGCTGAGTACCAGTTTATTAACTGTCTTGTGGCAAAATATCTGCTGGTCTATACAGGATACTGTGGCAGTAGTAATGTGAGTGAAGGCTAATATATTAGGCAGTTCTAGTCAGTACAAGACAGAGGTGTGTTCGGTTAATGAGGTTACTTGCAAGCTTTGCAATCCTCCTGTCTAACTTAGCTAGCCATAAGGACTGTAGGTTAGGCAAACCTGATAAGGAATTTAAGCTACTAGGGAGCAGATAGGTTTGTGCTATGGTCTTATGTGCATGTGACAGGAAACGTTTGACTTTATAAAGAAGTCCTAGTTTATGGATGATTTGTTAACTGCATAATAGATATTCTGATCAAATCAGAATCTACTGTCAATTATACCCAATAGTTTTGTGTTTTGCACTAACTCAGTTTCTCAAGTCTACTATTATACTGACTCAAGTAAAATAAATTTGATTCTAGAATGGGGGTGAAAATGCTATTAGTTTAGTTTTCTTTTGATTTAGGAGCAGCTAAGTTGGCTGTAGCCAGTTTTTAATTTTTGCAAAGGAATGCTGTAAGTCATATTGGAGCTCTTTGATTGAAGTTTAATATTGACTCATTGGATTAGATTGCTGGGAGAGAGGCTGTATGCATTTTACTTATAAATATTTTAAGAGTAATGTTCCTAATATTGAAATTTGTGGTAGATCAGATATCGTATTGACAAATATGTATCGTCAAATGAAGTAACAAATTAGTTCTGCATTCAGTATACAGTTTTATGAGGGACATTATAATTAGTTGCTAGGATATAGAAGGTAACAGATCCCTTAAATTCTACAGCAAAATATATGAAATATGTGCTCTAACTAATGAACAACAAGGTCTTATCTAAGATCAGTTTGTTCCATAGTTTGAACTTTGAAGATTAGAGATGAGTCAATAGAGTATGAGTAAAATGTGTTGAAAGATGTTTTATCAGCACAGTGATTTTTGCTGCCTGTACTTTTGAAAATAAAGATTTAATAAAGAGAAGATACATTGCCTAAAATGGATCAGCTGGTTCCAACATAAATGATAGCTTTAATTAGTCAGAGTGAGATGTGAATGGAAAGGGGGATGTAATTGGCTGGATGCATATAGAAATAACATCTGCATACTCCTCTTTGTTTGAAACAGATTTAGTAGTAGAGAATGGAGACCACTGAGAGTAATTGATTACCAAATAGTCTCTGTGGGATTACCCCACACTTCAGAGCACAGTGCTGAAAATATATTGTTTGTTTTAAGTGATTTTGCTAGCCTAATAACTGACCACAGTGCTTTTAGTTTGTAAACACAAGGAGTACTCTTATTTTTTTAGCTTTTGCTGAGATCGTATTGCTTAGGCTATATTATGATGCACAGTAACATACTTAGAAGAAGGTCATATTTTTTCTTATGCATCACTATCAATTTTCTCTGACTAAGTTATTATAGCAATTTTAATATTTACAATTGAATAATGATAATACTCTACAGTTTCTGTCTTAATCTTTAGATCCAAATTATTACATCATAAAGAGGAGCAAACTCTATATGTGGCAAAATAACATGCATTTCATTGGAAAGCTTGCTTCTGTTTGTAAGAGTCTAGAAAATTTTTAGCAACGTTTAAACATTTCACTAAATGTAGCCATAAAAAATTGTTTTTGGATTTCTAAGTTTAGCAAATTATTTTTAATCACACCCTTAGGTATTTGCATTAAGAGCTGTTACATGATTTGCCACTTGGACTAGAAAAAATTCATTTCACTGGGTTCATTTTAGTATTAGGTCTGCATTCGGAAAGCTTTGTTGTATTACACTGCTCAGATTTGTGTGATGAGTGATGACACACAGGGTGTGTGTGATTCAATAAATACTACAACATGATGTGGCCAGCTAAATTAGCAGGTTTAACCACATTATCTACTAATGACTGGATAATACAGTTCCATGCATGTTAATGAGGCTTAGCAAGATGATGGAGTGGGTCATAAACATGTAAATGCTACTCTTCTGAGCTGTGCATGCTATATATTTTAATATAAATGAATGTTCATGTTCAGACTGAGTAAAGAACATGGTAATGCTTGAAGTTGCTGCAGGCACAGAAAACGTGTATCTTTTGAAAGCTCTCATTGTTCCCATTTTGACCAATGGTGTGAGACACAGGCTCCGGAGGTGTAAGGTCATCTGACCATGCTTAACATTTGATGCCCTTCATGACAACAGCATAATGGACAATTACTATGTGGACAGCAACTGTGTGTTGGAAAACTGTTTGCCTCATCTGCAGCCCTGCATACGATATTGAGTACCTATCACAGAGAATACTAAGATGTGTGCTGCTTGACGTATATTAGCTACAAGTGACCCACCTGTGACACAGTGAGAGTATCTGAGGCATCTGCCTAAAGAACTCTCCATCAGTTTTTTGATGCCACAGAAAAGAGAGCCAGTACCATACAGGAGTCAATAACATAGCTTGTTTTCCCAAAGTACTGGGGGCTATGGAATATGCTCAGACTGAAATAAAGGCCAACCTGGTGAAATAGGAAGGAGGTGTGTGAACAGCAAAGGGTATCACTTCATCAACTGCCAGATGGTCTGTAATGCACAGTATATCATCTGCAATGTGTGTGCAAGTGACACAGGCAGTTTTCACAGCTCCCACATATGGCACACATGTAACCTCTATCTACAGTTGACTTCCCACAGGGCCATTTTTTAGTGAACCCTATCTCATGATAATAATCAGAAATCCACACAGTTACCCCTGTACAACCTGGCTTACTTGCAGACTGGAAACATTATAGACTATGTGTTTAGGCTGCTGAAGGCACACTTTAACTGTCTAGATTAATCAGGTGGAGATATGCAAGTTGACCCTACCATGCATGATGAAACAGTGACTGTGCAGGCAACATTAAACAATATTAGACTTAGGAAGCAGTTACAGCAGATGATCCTCTTATAAGGCCAACAGCTCCTAACATAACAAGCAGTAGAAGCAGAGAAAGATGAGTTATCAGAGGAAAAACTTGCAGCAGGGGATGATCATGCCAGACAGATGTGAGCACAGTATGCCTTTTCACTAGCAAACAGACAGCACATTACACATAACTACAACATAACTACACAAGAGTTAGGCAGATGTATAAAATTTAAAATTATGTTTGAAAAAAACACCATTCTGTAATTACCCTTCCATAGGCTGTCCACAGTGTGCATAAGGGAGACGGCCCAAGTAACAATGTATAAAGGGCAGTACACTGGTAGAGAAGGGAGTAGAAGAGTGTCTGTCTTTCACAGAGAAGTATGTAAGTATGAATACTGCAGTGAATAAAAAGAAAAAATGCTTTCGGGGGAAGTGTCAGAAACACTGAGGAGGGGGAGTATATGTTGAGAAAGTGCTCTGCCCCTGGATGTATATGATGTTTATGCTGAGCTGGGAGCTGTGGTGGTGTGTATGTGTGCAGGTCCTAGCCTCAGTAGTTGTTGTGTTATTATGGTTCAGCCCATTGGACTGGTCAATGGCATGCATGGCAGTTGATTCAGCTTCCTGTGCACATCCCCACCTATTAAAGCTGGTTATGGCTAGAGTTGCACTGAATATTAATGAACCTGGCATGATGTTGATTTGTTGAATGACTTGACTGAAATTTGCACTCAGATATTCAGCATGATAACAGCCATGACCATAAGTATGGCATTTCCTGGGAGTACACACCTCTGTAATAGATGTTCCTGTGGAAGTCTTAGAACAGCTGGAATGGGATTTTACATGTCCACAACCATACTGGCTAACATCTGTGGATGTAGCTGATGTCTGGCAGTGACGGGAGTCCCTTGACCCTACCAGAGCATTCAGAGAAATCACTCAGTGGTCATTCATTCTATCCAATGAATCTCACAAACAGGACATGCACTCCCATATGCACATCATGGATTATCCTCAGTACTGTGATGGCACTAGACTATGCCTCTGTGATGGTGCAGAACATATATTGGGTAGCAGATAGTGACGCATCAACCTCATGGGAAGGATGGTAGTCATACCTCTGAATATCATTATTACCACAACCTCTTTTTGTGGACCATTCTCTGCATGAGTGCTAGGGTTGATTCAGACATCTGTGTGATGGGTGACCACCACACTTCCATGACTTATTATGTTCTCCTCAACCTCAACTATGTCAGATGTTTGTGCATTGTGGGTGCCTTCAGCGACTGTGTTTGTGCTATATGTAGGGGATTTGCTGATCATACTCCCCATGTCAAACACACTCTGCACTCCATGACTGTGCCAACTCATCCCTGACATAATTATTAGTGGCTGCAGATCCTCAAACATCAGATGGGGGGACAGTACCATGGTGCTGGGACCAGACAAAGAATTACCGGTGAATGCACCAAATCAAAAACATACCTAGTACAAGAATGACCCAACACTGCAACTAAATGTGCAACAGATATCTTTCCAACTATAAACATATGATAAAGACTAATACTCCTGGTCATGTCTTGTGCAGATGAGCGTGCCACTTGTATCTTTGATGTAATTTATACCATAGGTCTGACAGATTTAATGAACATTGGATTGACTATGAGTTAAGGAAAAGTTACAACTATTGATACTATGAAGTAAGACTGCATACCTGGGGCATCTATAGTTGAAACTTTCTGGGGCCTATCCTACTCTGCACCAACATCCAGTGCCAGACTTTGAGACTGTACAAAGAACTACTGGCTTCAAAGGAGGCCAGGAAATCTTCTGGATCTATGTGAGGTGGTTCAGTCAATGACCCACTGCTGTTTGCCATCCATTCCTATGCCAAAACTTTGCCTTGGTGGGTTGTAGCACGGAGCATATTTGAGTCCATGTGATGGGCCATGCCATTGTTGTGGACTTTACCATCCACCCATGTTTACATTGCTTACCATTTCAGCTCAGTCCTGGCAGGTCTAGTTGGCAGCATGGGCTGCAAAGAGCAACCAACCATGGAGATGATGTGCCTGTAGAACTATCTCATTCTCCCCATCTATAAATTTGAGCTTGCATGTGGATGTGGATGGGCCACCAGAAGCAGAACTTTTCTTAGGGCCCTCTTTTTTAAGTATTGTTCTGTTGGTATGAAAAACAGGGGGATTATCAGCCTTGTTCTTGCATGGTCCTTACAAATCCAACAATATCCTACTGTGCCATATATTATACATACTATGTGACTGACACTTAAGTATCTCTGCCTATAATCTTTAAATAGATGTCAAGCATGTCATGTGTACTGATACTAAGGTTGTGGCTACTGACATATGTGCAAGGCACAGATTAATAAAATACTAATGACCATTACTCAGAATATGAGCTCATGCTGGCATCTCTCATCTACCCTAACAATATGACAGTATTCTACTAGCAGAACACTTGCATTGTAACCCTAAGAAAGTTTTCATCAGCACATCGTAAAACTACTGCAAACTGACATCCCTCACTGGCATTAGGGTACAGGAACAGTCAAAGGTAACATTCTACAACCGAATAAATTGTATAAAAAGCTGCACTTGTCCTATATAAGCAGATATTTTGCTCAGAAGAAAAGTTCTAAGCAAAAGTAAGTTGCATTATTCAATGTCCCTTCACAGAGTGATGAGGTCCTGTGCTTTTTGTTATGCTTATGTTTTGCAGATTTGCTCCTCTGGGTATGATTATACTAATTAGAGCTCATCTCATTACTGCTTCTGAATTTCTCAATATGCATGATGAGCGCACCTGGTAAACATTATGCAGTGTTCTGCACAATGTTGTGCAGGCATCTGAGCCACTGTGGGCACCTCTTCACACTTATATGCAGTCCATTATTATGACTGTAAGAAAGATTTCATGCTATTTTTAACTGACTGAGGATGGAATCACTGTAGACTACGTTTTCTCAAAAGCATATAGAGCGATGGAGGACTGTCAACATTTATTTCTCAGTAGCAGCAGTACCAGCAAGACCATCATAAGCACAAGCATTCAGCACATCAAGGCCTTGCCAGCTACAGTCACCTCTATACCTCCTACCCAACCTGTTCCATCTGTAACAGGTAACCCTATAATGGAGGCTGGTAGAGTGGTACTCAAAGGGAGCAGTACAAGTGAAAGTGACACCTTTATCACCTGTAAGTAATTGGCAGAATTTGGGGGGATAATAAACAGGATGTTGGATGACTACATTGAACACATTGAGACCATAATCTGGTGCCTTGTTGCCCTGCCAATTCCTGACTTCACCTTCTGAGCAAGGACTCAGTGGTGACTCTACCCAAGGTAATAAGCAATCTTCCACTGGATTTAAGCTGAAAAAGCCTGGATCTGTGAACACACAATCCTATCCTCAATTGTGTGGTTCCCCTCCCTTTTGTGTCTATGACCATACCTGTTTATTTTATAATCCTCACATCATCATTGTCTTCCCTATGTCTCCTCCACCATTGTTTTCCCCCTCCTTCATTGGACTATTTCACACACTGTCAGTCATATCTGTTGTTTCCTTCTACATAACTTCCCTCTCTTGCCTGTGTCTTACTTCTCTGACTTCCTTCTCTAACTTTCCTTTCTATAAAAAGGGCATCTGCCTACCAAAAAAAAAAAGACTCTCACCCATACTTCTCATATTTCCAGCTATTTGAAGAATTTCTACATGACTGCTTCATATTTTTTAGTGAGTCCTTCATATAATGTGCACTTTTCTGCTAAATCATTGAGGGTTAAAGTCATTAAATTATTAAAACTTATTTTTCAAACCAAGTCCATAGATCTGACCCTGCAGGAGAAGGTCAATATGATAGTAACTTGCAAAATGACGTGGTATATGATGATGAATACCATGAATTAAGACGTTCTGAGAGGCTCAAAAATAAAATCCCTTATGGTGATCAACAACCAGCGGGGTTTCAAGGAGCCAGGCTGAAAGACAAAAAATGGAGAACTTGATTAAGCAGAATGGTACTAGTATTGATGAGAATGGACATGGAACATTTATGAAAGAACTTAGTGGTAATCCACAGAACAAGTTGTGACAAGTCATCGTAAACAGTTCTGGTGACTTTAAAGTTTTTAATTTTACTCAAATTGAATTTAATTATGAAGTTGCGGATTTTCTGTCAAAAGGTTTTTCATTTGTTCCCTCTCATGCAATTGATTTTACTTCAACTGTTATTGATATGAAATTGTTTCTGAGGAAGATTAATTTTTCATTAATGTATCAGGACTCAGTCTATAATGGACCACATAAGTTTAATATTTCAAGTATTTATAATCCCCCCTTGCATCCTAAGCTTTTATTATATGAGAGGATGTGTGAAAACCAGTTAAGGAACCTAGATAAAATTAATAAAAAGATGGAATATCCCTCAAATTTAAATAAAAAGGAATTAGAAATTTTAAAAAGTTTACAGAAAGGTGATATAAGAATAATGAAACCAGACAAGGGGGGAGGAGTAGTCATAATGGATAAAGATTTATATAATAAAAAAATGGAGTTGATTTTAAATACAGATACTTATGAACAGGTATCTTTGAATGAATTGAATTGTGCATATAAAAAGATTTTTTTACAGATTAATGATATGTTTTAGTTTAGTTTAGTTAACATTTAGTTAACATTTGTTGACCGGGAATGTCCGACTAGGTTCCACAGAGCCTGTTTTCAGCGGAGGCCCAGGGAGAAATGCTCCAGATGCATGTCTTTGGAATGTGGGAGGAGAGAACCTCTTGCTGTGAGGTGACAGAATGATATGTTTTTAGATAAACGGATAGATATTGATTTATTTAATTATTTAAATATTTTAACACTTAGGATTCACGTTTTTTTCGGGAATCCTAATATGCATAAAAATATAGAAGATCCCCCTATGCTCCCTTTAGTGGATAGGAGAGATTCCGTTACATCAGCATGCGCCAAATATGTGGATTATGAATTAAAAAAAGTAATAATGAAGGAAGAATATATCTGCAAGGATTCTTGGACATTTTTAGAACATATGTATCAAATATTGTTTGATGCTAAAGATGTCTTGGTAACAATTGACGTATGCGACCTATATACAGTAATTCCCCAGGATATAGGGCTTCAATGGATTAGTGAAATTTTATATGAATTTTCTTTTGAACAAGATTTAAATAATCTTTTAATTGAGTTGATTAAAATTGTATTAAATAATAATTATATAAAATTTAATGATCAGTATTATATTCAAAGAAAGGTATAGCTATGGGGTCCTCGTGTGGGGGGACTTATGCAAACTTAGCTATGATGTTTTGGGAATAGAAGTTTGTATTTAATAGTAAATATTACAGTTATATTAAATCATATCACCATTTTCAGGATGATATCTTTTTAGTTTGGAGAGAAAATATTTAAATTTTAAATGAATTTTTAAATTATATTAATGAAACCACAAACTTTTTAAAATTTACATGGAATATTGATTTAGATAAAATTAATTATTTAGATATTAATTTGGTTAAAGATTATGAAGAAGAAACAAATATCTCCCTAATTTACAGGAAAAAAACTTATTCCAATGGCTTCCTTCATTATACCAGCACACATCCTGACCACCAGAAAAGGTCTGTAATTAAAGGCCAGTTGGTGAGAGCTGCTCGGATTATTACAAAATTCCCAGATTTTATAAATGAATGTGAACATTTAAAGCAGATGTTTTTAAATAAAGAATATCCTATGTGGTTAATAGACAAATTAATTTTGGAAGTTAATCAAAAAAGAAAAAATGGTTATTTTAAACCAATTTTGGAAATTAAAAGTGATTTAGTCAAGGAAAGTGCTAGCAAGGTAGATGTAGGTAGTACTGGGGATAGAAGGAATAATAAAAGTTTAGATACATGTAGTAGATATAAGAACAGTAAATATGAAGAATTTCCAAAAGCTCTGGTTATTACTTTTACACAAGACTACCAAATTTTGAAAGAAGTGTTTAACACTAATTGGGAAATTTTAACCGGAGATATTTTATGTAAAAAACATATAAGCCAATCTCCGATGATAGTATATAGAAAAGGAAAATGTTTTAAGGATTTATTAAAATCTAATAATAATAATATAGGAATAGGAGAAAAAGTGAAGAAAGGAAATTATAAATGTGGAGCTTGTAAATGGTGTTTCAAAATTCAAGAAGGTGATAGTTTTATTATACGTGATAAAAAGTATTACATTAAAAGAAATTTAATTGTAAATCCAGAGCAGTAGTGTATCTTGCAAGATGTAATTCCTGTACTGCATTTTACATAGGTAAGACTGAAAGAATGTTCACACAGAATTTATGAGCATGAATATGCTATAAAAAATAAGAAACTGAATAATGTGCTAGCAAAACATATCAATGAATGTAATAATCATAAATTTTATTACATAGTGATAGATCAAGTGGAAATAGAAGAAAAGACCCCTTGGAACTTAATTCTGGAAGAAAGAGAATTAATCTAGCCAATAAAATTACAAGCCGATTTTGTGCCAAGTTTAAATGAAAGAAGTTCCATCAGGCCAATTTTAAAATTAAAGACATTAACTCGTAATAAAATTAGAGATTAGCATAACACTGAATTTAAAGTATTTTAAGAATTCTGAGTTATTATGGAGGAAGCCATATATTATAAACAATATAGTTAGTAATATAGTAATATATTTAAGAGAAAAAATGTTTTAAATTATATTATATGCATTTGATTATTTATAATTTATTATAGGAGTTAATATTTATTGTTATATATAGATTTATTAATATTAAATAAGTGAAATGTGGAATATTTAATTATAGATTTTAAGAGATTAGGTAAAGTTTGGGTTTCATTATATATATGTATGAAAATTAAGAACTAATGCATGGTTTTGTATTGTTTTTTTAAAATATATATATGTTAGGATGTAAATGATTGTATTTAGGTATAGGTTCATAGGTTCATAGGTTCATAGGTTTATACTAGGCTATCTGCCCTAAGGCATTTATAAGCCTACTTATATGAAAAAATACTGTGCCCATTAGTTTGTTGTGCCTCTGTCCAGCAGTGACCCAGAGATGATTGATCTCCCATCCACAGGTTTAGATTTCTCTTGAACAGAGTCAGCGGTGCTCTGCCTCACATGGACCGGGATTTTATTCCACAGCATAGAGTCTCTGAGTGATAAATCTATCCCTCCAGCACGTCCTATTTATATCCGTGCTAAGGTTTAAGTCGCTTTCTAGTGGTTTTGGTGGATTTGGATTTTTGAGGTGGAGCATGTCCATTAATTCGGGTTGGACATGGCCTTGTATGTCAGGCACATGTCACCTCTGAGCAGACGGTATGCGACTGAATAGAGCTGGAGTTTCTTCAATCTGGCAGCATATGACAGATTTTGGTTGGTGAGGAACTTTTGGGGTCTCTCCAATTGCTGCAGATGTCGGGTGAGATACATCCCGAATGGGGCATTGTACTCGATCATTGGTCTGATAAGTGAAGAGTACAGAACAATGACCTCACTAGATCTGGATGTGAATCCTTCATGATCAGGTGGGCAATGTAGAAGGTCTTTCTAACCACTTTAGCAATGTGAGTGTCAAAAGAAAGGCCACTGTCAACCTGGGTCCCCAGGTCCCTGATAACCTCTTCTGTGCTTAGTGGATTGCCACCTATATGGTAGCTTGGGGTTACCTTGTTTTTGGTATGACTATACATTTTTTAACTTCAGGCCATGGCTCTGGCACCAGCTATCTGTTTCCGTGAGTCCCTTCTGAAGGATATCAGTGTCCGATGCACTTTCCACTATGGCAGTTTGCAGTCATCTGCAAACTTTGTCAGCCAAAGTCCATGTTGGCCTGTACTTGAAGTAGATGCCAAACAATAGACCGAGCCCTGTGGGACACCACTGAGTCTGACACAGCGCCAGCAACTCTAACCCTGTGGGTTCTGTCCTTAAGCCAGTTTGCAACCCATCTTGTGACATATGGGTTTACATTTAAGCTGGTGGGTATTGTGTTGCAAGGTCAAGGTAGGCTGTATGGACTGCCTTTCCTCATCAATGGCCTTGGTGACTATTTCAAGAAGAGTTCAAAAGGCATGATCTTCCCTTGACAAAGCCAAACTGGGTCGGGTCCAATGTCTGCAAGTCCCCTATATCTTTGTTTATGAGCTCCATTATGATCCTCTCCATAGCTTTGCAGACTAGACTTGTTAAGCTTATGGGGTAATTACCAGGGTCCGTGGCGCCACCTTTGTGGAGTGGGACCACAATCCTGTGGTAAGGCTGAGATTAAACAGCTGCCTTATGTGGGTTTAATTCCTCATTTAGCTCGGGACACCATCCGGTCCCATTGATGCTGTGTTTTTAGCTTTAGAGAGCAGCTTTCACCTGCATTTGAGATGTCCGGGAGGCTACGCTGGGATAGTTATCTCTCCTTTAGGGGAGAGGGGTGAAGTTTGCACTGAACCTGTCTGCCAGTATGTTGGCAATGTCTGTGGGTTCAGTGATTTTGTATCATTTTGGACTAATTCTGAGCATATCTGTGAGTTTCCACCCAGGTTCCTAACATAGCTGAAAAAGGCCTTATGATTGTCCTTTGAATCCATGGCAATTTTTCTCTCAAAATTGGCCTTAGTTGATTTTATGAGTGCTTTTTACTAATAATGATCAGTGACTTTTATGGATTTTGTTCTATCATGTAATAGCTTTCTCCTCTTATTGTAAAGTTTGTTAATGGCTGGGGTCCACCAGACTGGACGTTTGCCCTTTGTGGAAAGAGTCTTGGTTTTATTTGGGATTGCCTGATCCATGCAGTCCTGGAGGTGTTCATAGAAGGCATTTGTAAGGGCTTTGGGTTGTGGTTTCCTCTGACTCAGGGGCCTTGAAGGATACCACACCAGTCTTGAGTAGTGTGAAGTTTGCTTTAGAGAAGTTCTTCACTATGGTCTTTTGTTTGGGGTGGGAGGGATGTGGATTTCCAGTGCGATTAGTTTATGATCAGATCTCACCACTGAGGGATATACTTCCGTGTGGAGCATTTTATCCCCATGTTTGTGACAATGAGATCTAGTATATTTTCTCCTCTCGTGGGAACAGTGACTAGCTGTTCCATGGCATTTGAATTTATGAACTCCAGGAACCGTTGGGCTAGAAAGTTAGGGCTTGAGTAATGTTCCCAGTCTATATTCGGGTAGTTGAAGTCACCCAATATGATGGTGTTTGGAGATACATTTATACCCTCCAGTGTCTTCAGGAAGGCTGTGTGGGGTTCCTGAGTTTGAGAGGGTGGCCTGTAGCATGCTACAATTTGTAGAGCAGTTTTGCCTATTGTTAGTTGCACCTGGATGGTTTCAAGCTTCATGCGTTGCCACCAACCTGGAGGTGTGAGTATCCTTTATGAATATGGATACACCCTCCTTTTGTGGAGTGGTCCGGGTTTTGGGGCGCATGATATGAGGTAAAACCTAATAGTGGGGTGCTCTGGGGAGCCTTGAACCAGGTTTCAGTAACAGCACAGACATCGATGTTCTCCATACTGAGAAGGGCCTCATTTTGAGATTTAGACTTCTGGCATTGAGCAGCATTACCCTCAATTTCTTCCCATTTTTGTTTTCTAGGGTATAGGTTTATCCATTATGTTTTGAATATTTATGAGTCTGGCATTTAGAAATTCTATTTCCCATTTTTCTGCAACTGAGCATGCTCCAAATTGAATTAGAATTTGGCACTCTTTTTTGAATTATCAGAAGTTTATAAAAGGAAGTGATGTAATAGAGTCTTTTGTCTGAGGAAGTTTAAAACTTTTAAACGAAAGCACTTACATATATTTGTTTTTGGCGTTTTTTTGGTGTTTTTATAAGTTCGTTTATTTGGCTGTATAAGTCTCGTTTCATTATTAAATTGGATTTATTCATTCTGGCTGGTGGCTTTTCGTTCATATTTTTTCATCAGTTTGGTCATTCTTTATCATGTCTACATTAAATTATTAAAGCCATTTGAGTTTCAGACTTCATATTATGCAAGAATACATGATAATACCAGACCTGTTAATTCTCCAGTTCCCATAATAAATATCATCAGTATGAGAAATCATTCATGATGTTGGTCTTTTCTAACAGTGATTATTTTGGATTGGTCTAGTATTCTTGAGTTAAGAAGTTAAGATACATGCTTCTATCTCACCTTCATCCTGATCATTCCTTATTTGCAAAATATGAAAGCTTATGTCTTTGGTTCAACTGCTTCTATGGCTCAGTTTGATCATGATATGATGTGTACAATGTCAATACACTGGGTAGGGTATTGTAGTGCCCAAATGGTTTTACGTATATTTTATAATTTTTGGTTTTCTACAAATGTGTAACCTTCCTCTGACATGGCAAAGCTCACCTTGCTGATGTACAGATATCAAGAATAAGACCAACAAACTCATGGGTCTGATTCCTTCAAGGCCTCTCATTTTTCTATCTGCCTGCAGATATTTAATATTCCCTGTACTGTGTTTTCCTTACAGCTTCAGTCTGATTGCTTCTGTGTTACTGCTGTAGAGACTATCACTAAGAAATGCATGAGCCGAAATCCTGTAGAGAATACCACTAAGAAACATACGAGCAGAAATCCATTGAGGCCTAGCTGTCTTTTCTTGTTATCGGTCAGCAAATGTGTAACATTCCCCTATTTTGTATTTTCCTGACATCCTCGGTATGAGTTTTTCTGTGTCTCCCCTTGCTAATTTTTTGTGTGTGAAAATATCATTGACCAAAGGAATGGGCTCAGTTTTTAGGAGGCTCGTATATTGTTTCCTGGTATCAGACTGCAAATGTGGAACATTTTCCTGACATATACTTTCACAACACCTTCATTGTGACTCTGGCTCACTTGTTATTAGTATGAGGGACTAATGTAAGTGGCAGAGTTGATGGATCTAATCCTCTTAGGGATTTCATAAAGCATGTGATAGAGCCTGTGCTAGTCACTGAAAACAAAGCTTCAGTAAATGTTATTCCTTGAGAGTGTGTGCCGTTTAAAGTTTGGGGAACTGAAGCACTGCAGCCTGCAGTTAACTTGTTTCCTTGTCTGTGTAATAAGGTTACTCTGCTCTAATGAAACTTGATTCTTCTCCAACAAGTTTTCATGACATCCGGTCAGACAAGGTATTACTCCGAAATGACAGCAAAATAAAATCTAACCAACTTATTTTTAGCTCTGATTAGGTACACCAAAGCAAGCTGCTGCTTTGCTAAAATGTCAGAGATTGCAGATTTTTTTTTTAATTTACAGTGTTATCAAAGTAAAATTAAGTTTGTGCTGATCAGAATATCCAAGGTTTCACTTTAGCATATAAACCAATGAGTATCTTATAATATGGTAACATTCAAACCATGGCATTTTATTTCTAGAAGTAGATATATTCACAGAATAAAGTATTTTTATGTTTATTAGGTAGTTCATAAAGACATTTTAGCTGGTTTTCACATGAAAGTTCAACATTAAAAAAATTAAGGGTGACTATGTAGAAAATGTTATTGTTAGAGATGGCAATATATAATATGTATTGTTGACTCCATTACATTTAAAAGTTTTGAGGTATTACTATTACTATTTGTACGCTGTGGTTACTACTAAATTGCTTCATGCATCATTTAAAAGAATTTATATGTATTTTCTAAGGATTACAGTTGACATCAAAGAATTATATTTTTGTAAAACAGATTTGCATTTAATTGTCGTACATTGATGTTGTTCTTAAATTCACTTTAAAGGAATTCCATAAAAAATAGCTGTAGTTACTAGTCTAACAACATGAGAGAATTATAGCAATTATAGCAATTAGAAACATCCAACCACAGATAAGCAACAACAGAATGAATGTATTGCTAAGGAAATGTTATGGGTATCTCTCAAATGGTTTAGTCAGAGGTTAAGCTTAGTCACATGTACATTTAATTCCAGAAAATTGTAAAGTTACTGTTCTACTATCATTAAGAGACCCTGATGCAGAGTACTGAGTACTTGCAAAATTAAATGTAATGTATTAGACAAAGTGTAGCATAAAGGACACTTTTTCTGGTTTCATAAGTTAAATGAGCTTTCTGATACTCAGCTTAAATTTGAGGGGTGAGATGTTAAGTTGAGGAGGGATGCCACATCAGAGGATGGCATTTGGTGCCAGAAAAGCGAGCTACTCCTCTGTTTTTGAATTATTTTAAATAAGTATTCATATATAACTAAAATATTAACATATAATTCTGCATTTAATGATTAGAAAGTTGATGAAAGACTTTATTTTATAGATCTTGATTTCCATAAGACTAACAAGCAAGAGCAGGCATATTTTTGGCAGCAATAAAGGAATTATATCTTTCTAATAATTTCAATAGCACTTTCCATTCAAGGATGTATTTTTTTACCTCAACTAAATTATTAATGAACAGACAATATGGATTCTTGAGGTTACTGGTTTATGTGAGCAAATAACATGTGCATCAGATAAGGATTAAGAGAATGAAGTATTGTACATTGTTAAAGAGGACAGTGAATGTGAGCAGGAGCCTGACCAAGCAGAATATGGATCTGCTGTTATGTGTACATTGGGAAGGATGTGAGGGGAAAGACAGATGCCACACAGCCACTTGGATGGACATGGAATTGATGAAAAACATTTAATATGTTGGCTAAATGATTTACCCTATAGTGAGATGTGGCCTGCAGTATGGAGCCTATGTTTATATATGCTGTTTTTAATTTCTGACGATATTATTGCCTGTTTGTTGTGCAAGTTCCTAGGAATGTGTGAGTGGATGTTTGGGTATGCTGGCACGCATGCAAATGGGTATGTGTCTATGTGCATGGGGATGCACATGCACATGATACTTAGTAGGTAATCTGAGCTGCATGTAGAGAGGTAATTATGTCCTTAATGAAGAAGGAGTTTTTAGAATGCACAGTCAGCATAATGTCTAAGGTCTTCGCCTCCCATGCACAATGTACAAGCTTTGATCCTATCTTCAAACCACAGCCTCCGTGGTGTTTGCATGTTATTTCTGCATCTCTGTGGGGTTACTTTCACCTCACAAAACATGCTGACTGTTTCCAGCTCAATTTCACTCAATAATTGAGTCATGAGCAGGAGCACAGAGTTTAGATCAGTGATGGCGGACCTTTTGTGCCAGGAGCTTTAGACACACCAAACCCAAATTAACTGAGTGCACTTCACATGAACAATGAATGCGAAAGCAGTGTCTTTGGTAACTCAGGTGTTGGTGATTGCTGACATGTCACCCAAAACGTTGTGCTGTGTGTCATCTTTGACAAACGTGTCATAGGTTCTCCATCACTGGTCTAAATTGTACTTATTGGGAGCAGAGCTAAATGGAACAGCCATTTAGGGTATCTACTGTAGTGCACAGTATCTTTCTAAATAGGAGAACATGTATCACAGACTGCAGGGCAAGCCACTCAATGGTGGCTTTAAGTGATTTGGTCATGCTGACTAATGTCACAAAATATGGGATATTTGCCACATATAAGTGGTTGAAGACCCAGCATATTCCATCGTATGATGGGGATCAATGTTAATGGTGAGAGGGACTATATGTGCCAATTAACCAGCATCTACTCACCATAATACCCAGCAGCCCTGGGTCAATAAGCAACTGGCAGGCTAGTGTCCAGTTGCCCAGCTTGGGTTACCTCATATGGCTCTGTTGATGAAAGCTGGACATAAAAAAAATAAATCTGCTAAACATGAACAAGAATGCTACAATTAGTACATGTTCATTTAAAGTATACAGCTTGGAAGTAGATAAAATGATGGTAAAGAAAAAGCTGGATTTCCCCTGCATCAAGGAGATAAGATGGAAGGGCAATGCAGCAAAGCAAGTATGATAAAATGCTGTGCACTTGTTTCAGCATATGGATTTTATTTCACATTCATAAAATGAAAGTAGCATACATAAAAAGAAACATTTAATAAAGGTACTTCAGTCTGATGAGTCTGATGAAAATGCTAATGGATGAAGGACTTTAATCCATATAACCTATCGTGCATTTGAATGAAAGCTTTACTATTTCAAATAATATTGCAACAGTCACTTTTGCGCTAGATATAATCACATAGGGCTGCCATGTACTAGTATTATTGCTGTAAATTCAGAGATTTTTCCCAATGTATTGATATAAATCTTACTGATGTCTATCAGGTAGAATTGGTGTTGGCATAATGCTTAAGGTGTTGACCTTGTAGACACAAAGTACAGGGTTTGATTCTCAAATGGGATAACTTTTGTCTTAAAATGGCCCACTAGGGCAGTAAGCCTAGTTCTATCTATGAACTTAAAATGTTGTTGTCTCCTGCACCTATATACAATTCACATTTCCACCAAGTGCATTCTTTCTTTCTCAGCTGATCAGGAAAATATATTTTTTAATAACATTTTTTCTGTCATAGTTCCTTTCTAGTTTTCCAAGAATGGGTGGAGAGGACGTATCCAATAGGCCTTCATTACTCCTGAACTCTTGCAGGAAAAGAAAAACACTAAGCATCGAGCTAAGATTTTATGAAAACATTCCACATTCACTGTATTGAAAATATCTGTTGAAAACCATCTTGAGACTTATTAAATGAGTTTGAAGACAACTTGTCTTAGCCATTCAGCAAAATCTTCTTCAAGGCCATTTAGTAAATACAGTGTGGCCAGTTCTTTAAATCCTTGTGCATGTATCATATCATTCACAAGCAAGAAATGTAACAAACAACAGTTCTATGTAATTTAAACATTATTACATATGGAGGACAGAAATGAGCTGAAGAAAAATGTGTACTTTTGCTCAGTAGCAGTATGGCTTTATGACTTATATGGAAGAAGGTAACTCCAGCGAAGTAAACTACAGGAATCATTTAATTTTCTGTTTACTTCTGCAATTTCTACAGTGCAAGAAAAAAATATTCACGTAGATCTGAATCACTAGAAGCTTGATTTTATATAACTCTGTAGCACACAGAATTTTGTTCATTTATCTTGAAAATGTAGGAATTTACTTCATTTATTTCTGTGGTGTGGACATAAGAATTACTTTGTGTTATTCCCAATGTTTACACATGAGTTTGCATTGACCTTAGTTATCTGCTAGATTTATAGCTTCTTTGTCTTCACTATTTGGGCATTTTCATGGGATTTGTCACATCCTTCTGCATTCTGGGTTGCCAATATTTTTTTCCATTTTGCAAAGTAAAAGCAGATGATATTTAACAATTCTTTCTAAGCAAACTTAGTTTTAGTAAAAATATGCCAAAGTTTTATTTAATCTATCCCAGCTAGAGAAAATAGCACTGGATTTTGCACAGT
This sequence comes from Protopterus annectens, assembly GCF_019279795.1. NCBI lineage: Eukaryota > Metazoa > Chordata > Ceratodontiformes > Protopteridae > Protopterus > Protopterus annectens. The sequence goes on along the minus strand of NC_056735.1, from coordinate 441,173,467 downwards.
GTCAGAAGGAGACCTAGCTTCTTTTTCTAAGGAGGTGGATAATCATCAGTAGTTTTTGCAGGTTACAGTGCAAGCACCACTCAATGTTTCAACTATTGAGATGGATGAAATCAACATAGGATTAGTGCTATGAAATAATTATGGTTTGGCATAATGTAGGGGCATTTTAGGTTACTTTGTTTACCATCCAAGGCTATTAGATGGCTTAGACAGCAGTGGGAAACATATCATGACCCACGCATATCTCTCTACTCTCCAGAATTTTACAGAAGGTCCAGACTTTTGATACATATTTTAGGTCTGTTCCTCATAACATTTGTGTTTTTTCTGGCAAATCACTGATAATTGCAATTACTAACCTTCAGAAAATTCTTGCTAATACAAAACCTATTACTCTATCAACTTTCTGAAGGTAATGAGAGCAATATGCAAATATAGTCCACTGTTCTTTCTCCCCCCTTCTTGGCTTTGTTTAGAATTCTTAAATAAATAAGTTGATAAATATATCCATTGATGATGATATAAGAATATTTTGTAGAACAAACAAAATGAGAGACACTGCTACTATGTGGTATTGTGAAGTTGGGATTGCTCTTCTCAATCACACTGGCAGCAATACTGAAGGATATCTATGAAGATGAGACAGAATAAATATATTATCAGATGCATAATCAAATGTTAATGCACAAACACTGAAACACTTTGCAGACAGTGACTGAAAGACAGCTACAGGCTACCAAGGTAAATATGATACTGTCAGATTAAAGTTGGATTATCCATTACAAAGTTAACAGAGTCAGAAAACCTCCATCAAATTTACTAAGGAATGGGTGTTACTTTGGATGAAAATGTTCAAGTCCTGTCCATATACCCAGTTATCTTAGAGATATTGTGCACACAAGTACAACCACATAGCTGAAATAGATTTTTTGTTAAATATTAATATCCACTTAATTATATGTATTGTATTGTTTTTATTCATATATATATATTTTCTTAGTGTCACATCACTTTTATTTTTTTGCTTTATTTACCTTGCTTATGTCTAAAAAGAGTCTTTACATCAATGTATACACCTGGAAAACAAATGTAAAAGTAACTAACTAACAAAATAAATAAAATCATAATGAATTAAGTCACATTCATTCAGACTCTCATCTAAGTGTTACATCTTTTTTTTTTCTTGAATGTATGATTAAAATTATTTAGTGGTAATGTGTTATGGGCTTGATATTTAGAAACAAGCAACTTACATGCACACAGGACCAGCTGTTGGTCAGCTGGTGCCCTAGGCAAAAGGTCTCCATAGTGTCCCCCTGACACCATTCAGTACCCCCATCTTGGTCTTCCTACACCAACCAGATTACTTTTTTCTTTGTTTTTCTAACAGTTTGTTTTGCTCTTCAGTTTATCATATATTCATTCAACACATTTTAAAGAAACCATTTCTTTAATACAAAAAATAAATAAATACTGGAAATGCACCCCTTCTACAGTGGCACCCTAGGCGGCTGCCTTGTTGGCCTATGCCTAAGGCTGGCTATGCATGCAGATACAGTTACCTAGTTTGAATAATTAAAATTGCACATGGAGGTCTGCTTCCTGGAATATTATGGATTTGAGGAGTGCTGCATGAAACCAATCCAGTACTGTTGTTAGAGATATTATAGCACACAATGCCTCTGGAACTGATCTTAAAACATTTGGTCAAGTAGTAATGCAGATGATTGTTGTAGTTTCAACTAATGGCATTATTAAGTAAAACTTTATCGCAAATTCTTAAGTTCAGTCACCATTGCAGAAGCCAAATGAATAAACTCTTCATCAGAAATGGCCTACTGCACAGTCACAACAAAACCATTGTCAGAGCCATTCTCTTTAACAGTAAATAAGTAAATGATAGGCACATATATTCCATGAATAAAAACCCATCCGGTATTCAAATTACAATTAGAAGAATCATAATAACAGCTATTATTAGCTTTATTATTTTTGAGCTTGTCTGATCAGTAAGTTGAAGTGGTTAAAGATGAAATGTCTGGTGCAGGAATTCTGTGCCTTGTGCTGCTATTTCCATGCTTCTACTATGATAACCCAATTATCCTACCTGCACAATGCCTTAAATGTGCTGCGTGAAGACATTCCATTTTAGGGGTCTTCTGAATAAAATAAAAAAAATCCTCTTCAAGGAAAATCTTAAGATCTGATACTGGGCATGATGTTGCGGTACAGATTTTGGAGCAGACAAGTGTACTTTTCTCATGTAGAAGAAATGCTGTTCCATTTAACTAATATTCCACTCACACTTTATACAAACTTCTACATCAGGCAATGAATAACTGCATCACATTGTATGAATACTAGAGTTTTAATTCCAGGTAAAACACTGTAGTCTGACAGTGTTTTGCAGATTCATCAAGATACAATAAATCTTCCAATAGACTCTTACTTATGAATATGCAGAAGTTTGTCCTGTTAAAACAATGATAATAATGGATATGACAATTGTGATGCCTGTGCACTAGCCCAGTATTCAAGGACCCTCCATCCTCACCACTAGCACCCATGAGGGGTGTGCACATTGGGAAGGATAACATGTACACACACAGTAAAGTACAATTTCCCTTAACAGCACACAGAGATCACAGTCAGTCTAGGGCAGGTTTCTCCCTTTCTCTCTGGATCCCCACTAAGAATCCCCACTTGCACAGTTATAGGGTACAGATCTCAGCCTAGAAGTCAAGCCAAAACCTGCAGCACCCTCTCTGTCCAACCAGTGCTTTATGTCCCTGCCCAAATAGCTGACACACACACATTGAGATATGAGTTACATACAAACGCACAGACACTCCTGTGGAAGGCTGACACAGGTTCTCCAGCTATGCCCCCTTCTCTCCAGACTATAAGGTAGAAATCACTGCCCCCAACCAATATTTATCAGCTATAAATAAAGCCCTACCCAAAGGGTGACCAATTTTACTGTGCAATAGTATTATTATTATTATTATTATCCAATTAGTAAGTGTGACGAACAGGAAGGCTATGGGAGTGGTTTTGTACAGTATCACCAAATACATGCAAGTACTCTAGAGCTTAAATTATCTCTAAACAAAACAGCCACAGTTGAAAGGTTTAATTTAATAATAAATAATAAAAACACAAGACAATATTTATTACTTCAACACAATGACATTACAGAGTTCAGAAATCACAGGAAATACTTTAAAATAATATTGTAGGATAGTCTGATATAAATACAGAAAACAGCTTGACTAATTTGGCTATTTCTATTTATCTCTAAGAGAAAGCACTGTTCTAAATACTACTTACATACAGAGCAAGCAAGTGCTAGTGACTGGATGTTCTTACTAGATCCAAGACAAGATACAAAATGCTATTCTTTCTTTCTGTCCTTAAATTAATAATACGCAGTACTGATGAGTCATTTCAGATTACATCATTCTTTACACTTCTACTTAAGTTTCCCAGGCTCAGAAAACTTAAAATTTTAACATTTCTTTTTGTAATCTGCACCTGCAGGAAGCCACAGCAATAAAAGACATTTTACATGTAAAACCTAGCAATTATCTCTTGTCTTAAAACGATAGAAAAAATTTCCAGCCCAGACATTCTGTCTCCGAGCTTGAGTTCAAACAGTCATACAATGCTTTACTTATCAGCTTTCTTCCAGCAGGGTGCACTGTGGTTACACTTTTGAAGCTCAGAACATACACAGTTTTCTTGCATTTGTTACACAAGCCTATGGATGATATTAATATTTACAAGAACATAGAATTATTTACAAAATTCTATCTAGCTAGGCTGGCAGCTTTCACAACAATAACACAATGACTTTAACTGTTCAAATGGTAAATGTCCTGTATTACCTTTCTGAGTTTTTTTAAGAGTATGTCTTGGTCTTGTTTTGAAACACACTATTCACCTTGCCTGGATGCCTTCCTTATCATTCACTATTGACTGCAAGGGTATGCATCTCAACCACCATAACAAATAGTTCACCATCACTGGGCTTTGCTTTGTTTAAAACACTTAATCAAACCTGCAATGTGAACCATTTACCCAGTACTTGAAAGATTATTAAATGGCTGTCTTTTGCTGGCAATTATTATTAGGAGGTCTTAGTCTTCATGTTATTATATTATGTGAGCCTTGCATTACCTTTAAAAAGAAATGAGGGACTCTGAAAAACAATTTTATCTTTCACCCCCAAAATAATGTCAAGTATTACTTTTATTCAAGATATAGAGTTTCTCCTTTTAGCTCATCTCAATAACTGAAGCACAAGAAAATCTGCAGAGAATAGGTCCTATAAGACATATCTGTCTGAAATTCAAGTTATCTTTTTTGTAGCTCACATAGTAGGTACACCTGTCAGAAAGCAGTTTTCCTTTTACTGGGTAATTACTTGCAAAGGATTCTATTACAATTTTATGTAAAAGCATATTTAAGGAGTTGTAAAGACATGTTTCACAAGTGCAACGTGTACATCTACCATTTTTATTCAGAGGTAAAGCTAGTGCCTGTTCCTTAGATAATATATTTGAAAAAAAAGACATGAAGCTGAATTCAGTTTCCAGTACAGAGGATATTCCTTCTGCTTTTGCCCAATATATGTCTGTTGTAACATCTTGCATTGATCACAACCAAATTAACAATCAAGTCAAACAAAGAACAGATTTACAAAAGAACATGTATACATAAATGCACTTTTTATAGTATTCCTTCTCAAATGATATCTGCATGACTGTATAATATCATAATCCCATATCTCCTATATTAAGTCTTGAGAATGTTTGACAGTACACTGAAAATCTGATTTGAAGTATCTTAGTATTTATTAATTCTTCTCACTATAACAATTTTATTGAAGTTTGCATCCATTCATCACTAATTCCATATCCAAATGAGCAAATATTCTATATATGATAACTTAAAACAGATCTGCATAATCCAAGGAAAAAGAAATAAAACAATTGATCTATCAGCAATCATCTTCTATTCATCAGTTTGTTGCATTGATCTTAATCACTCATCCTGTCACTATTGTACTTTAATAAGCTTTCTTTTCATCAAACCTGACTTCACATCACACAAGCTTTTATTTCACCACCAAGTGCTTGAACCACTTCCATAACCTATTAACATCTTTATCTTAATTTGCATTATCTCACCCTTTAATATCACAATCACTCAATTTAACAGTGCCATTCCCATGTATAAAATGCAAGAATATCAATGAGATTTAACCTCTACATCTCAATCACCCCACAGACCTGACTCACCAATTCATATAAGGTAAGTACCAAAACAATTAAATATATATACTCCATACTACTATTGAAATGTAAGCCTATTTCATAACTAATGCAAGCTATACTTTACCAGTCCTCCCTTCCAAAATACTAATACAAAGAAAGAAGAGTAAAATAAATAAAGGAAAAACAGTTCTAAAAGTAATTGAGAAACAAAAATAAATATTTCCAATTAAATGATGGGCAATCCAATGCCCAGAGCATTACTCCCTGATAACTTTAAAAGTACAAAAGGGAAAAAAAAGCGCAGCACCTTCCCTTCACACCTAGCTATGCATATGACATCATATACTTCCCAAGGCATCTGACCTTTCAGTTCTTAGCTACCATTGCACTACATACCATGTCATTTCCTTGTCTGCTGAGTAATGAACCTAATTGGTACATTTCTTTATTTATTCATTCATTTATTTTACATGTATTGACTGGGTTGGAAATTAGACTAGTGATCTTTTTCCAGGGGAAAGACTTAATGTAGCATTTACCAGGGCATTCAGGAATTTCCCTTACTTGTTATTGTTACAAATGAGACCCATTTTGCAGGAGGACCTCCTATTTCAATTCCAGGTGCAGAAGCAGCCGGAGAAACAGGGTGGCAGATCAAGACAGAAGCAGTTGATGGAGTGTTGAGGAAATGAAGGAGAAAGCAAGAATCGAGAATGGAGAATGTGTGTATGATTTTGAGGAAATGTTTCAAAAAAATCTGTTTGATGGAAATGAGTCAGCAAATGATGAATGTATAATTACAACCCTCCAGTTGGGGGGATTGTGGGATAATTTATTTAAAGAAATGGTGGTATAGAGTGAGACAAAAAATGAAGAAGATGTTTCAGGGGGGATATTACAGAGAAAATACAAAAGGAGAATGCAGAGACAATCCTGAAGAATAGTGGTGAGATGGAAAAAGAAAATATATGCAAAGAAAGTAAAAGAAAACAAAAGTTGCTTACCAGAAAAAAGGCAGAAGAAAATGAAAAGCAGAATTGTGTGGTAAGGATTCAAAGTAAAAAAGACAAAGAATTGGACATGTATGACATATGGGACAATGTAATAGTTCCTTTGGGTATAAAAACACTTGAGGTAAGAGCATTTATTCTTTTTAACAAAGAGAGATTTTGTGACATTATATTTGAAACTGATTTCCAAGGGAAAATTTTCTTGGAGAATATGAAAAAAGAAAGACTGTAACCCATGGAATCTTTATGAGGTAAAAGCATTTATCATGGAAACAAAAAAAAAGAAAATTAATGTTCAATTTTGAAGGGACATAGAAAGAAAGACTTTGAAAGGATGTTTAGAAAACTAATATAAAAAATGGCTGGACATTGCAAAAGTTTATGACAAAAAGCATTTGTGGACTGGTGGCTGGGATTGTAATATTGTGTTAAAAACAGGAGGAAAAATATATACATACTAAGCATAATAAATGTGGATTGGAATAGGGCTGTCATAAAATACTGGGGACAACCCAAAACCTTTTTTTTTTTTTTTTTTTTTTTTTTTGTGGAAACTAAGGACATTAGATAAGTATAAGTAACAGTGCCAGAAGAAAATAGTATATTTGTGGGGAAATGAGACATGATGCAAAAATGCAAATTGAAATTCTATAAATGTAAAAAAAATGGACATTTGTGGATGGATTACAAAAACAAACAAACAAAAAAAAACAAAGAAAGAATGAGGAAAATGAAAAAGAAAGAGAAAAAATGAACAGACTAGACATTTTAGAAGTAGTAAAAATAGAAGATATATAATAAAAAAGACATAGAAGAAGTTTCTGAAATAAGTGGTTAGAAGACATAAACTGGGAGGTAGTAAAAAGAAAAAAAATCTTATTGGTCAAATGGTAAAAGATAGAGAAAAAAAATAAAGGGAACAGTACAAAAGAAAAATAAAGAAAATGGATTTAAAAAGAATATATACAGTTAATGATTGGGAGGTGGTATAATGGTTAATATTTTTGCTCTCAGACACGAGGTGCAGTGTTGATTCTCACCTTTTTGGAAGGAAATTGGATGGTCTATTAAGAAAACTAGCCTAGCAATTAGCAATGAATTTATGAAACCATGAATCTAAGTGAAAATGAGCATTTTAGAATGCTTTCTGTAAATGTGAATATAGTAAGAAAAGTAGAGATTTTGGAGTGGCGTAATACATGTGATGTGCATGTAATTATATTAGAAGTCACAAGATTTTTAACAAATGAAAGATTACAAACAGAGAAACTATGGGGATGAAAGATAATCTGGAATTTGGGAAATGAGAGATGTTCTTGAATAGCTTCTAATGAGAGGTGTTCTTGAATAACTTCTTTCTGTAGAAATACAGTAAGGATATTTGATGTAACTTAAGCAAAAATGGAAAAATTAACCACTGTAGATTTAAATCAAGAGAACAAGTATATAGAATTATAACACTGTATGCTTATACCAATTGTAAAGAAAGAAAAAGTTTATTTCATCAGATTTTAGACTATGTAGTGATAAATATGAATATTATAACAATAACAAACTTTAAGTGTGAATTAAGAGATAACCGTAAAATTATTGGAAATTATATAAGAAAAATGTTAGAAGTTATAAGATGTGGTAAGTTAAAACTTTGGGATAAAAATTATTGGATTTACAAAAGGGGTATGTATAGAACTGAAAAAGATTATTTTATATTATTAGAAAGTTTAGTTGTAAGAGAAGTGGATGTGGTCGAAACAGGATTTTTTCATCATCATGCAATACGCTAGAGATAAAGGAAAACAAGGAATATATAAAAATAGGCAATGGAATGAAAATGATAATTGAGAAAGCATGCAATGATGAAGGAAAGAGATAGAAATGCAGTTATGGAAAGATCATGTTACTATGAGAACATTTTTATAAAAATTGGTCTGAAAGGTGGATGTTATTTAAGGAAAAATATAAAAAAAGTTTGCTACAGTGGCAATATTATGTCAGAAAAGTAGAGAAAGAAAAATATAAAAGAATATATAATGGTGTAATGGAAAATTTAGAACATAATATTAGAAAGTACAAAAAAATCAAGAAAAAAATACAAGAATTGTTATATAAGCAAATATATATTTTACAAGGAAAAAGACAAGAAGTATCAAGTTACTTAAGCAGATTTCCAAATGAAGATGTTAGTGTAATGACCAAAATAAGAAACATAAAAGGAAAAATAGAAAGAACTCTGGAAACAATTATGACTAGTGTAGGTATGCAGAAGAAATGTTTAAAGAAAAAGAGAAGGTAGTGAGAAAACATGGAAATTAAAAAAAGTTCACAGAAAAAAAGAATGCAGAGTTGGAAAAGTGAGATTTCTTTAAATAAGTTAGATAAAATATTAGGATAACTAAATATAGATTCGGCTGCAGCACCAGATGGAATAGGGTATGCAGAAAAATTTACGGGATTGGCAAAACATATAAATATGCATGTGTGTGTGTTTGTATATTTTTTAAAGATTTTGAATATGTGCTTAAATTAAGGTTTTATGTATAAAGAATTTTGTAGTGGAATACCTACATTCATATGAAAGAAGGAAGATAGAAGTCAATTAAAAACTGGAGACCGATATTACTGAATAATAATGATTGTAAGATCTTTTTGAATATAATATAAAAATAGATTTGAAAATAAATTGGAAAATATTATAGGTTTGTCAAGCAATACTAATGATAGTTAACACAATTGTGGATGATATGAATAGTAAAAAAGGAGTGAAAATCATGATAGGAGACCTTAATAAGACATTTGATACAACTGGACATGAAATCTTATGGGTAATAATGAAATAATATAACATAATTGAGAAAGTTAGGAAATTATGTATGTTAGTATATAGTAATGTTGTGTCTTTTGGCTTTCCCTGGTTAGGGGTCGCCACAGAGGAACTCCGGCCCGCTAATGATTGGCAGTAGATTTTTACGTACAGAGTTGCCAGCCCTGATGCACAACCTTCAACGAAGGTACACCAATTCACGCATGTCTCCATACAGAAGACGCTCTAGCTGAGAATCGAACAGGACAACGTCTACTGTAAGGCAACAATGCTACCACAGCACCACCACCGCAGTAATGTTAGTATATAGTAATAATAAAGTAAAATCATTTGTAAATGGTTGGTTAAACCAAGATGAACCTATGAAGAGAGCATTAGTTACAAATGTGATAATATGGAAAAATAATTTACAAAATGAAGGAGGCGGTGTATATAACACCTGAATGATTAAGACTTCCAGTTCTGTTAACATATGTGGCTGTCTTTATAATAATTGCAAAAAAAAAACAAATTTTGGATAAAAGAAGTAATAATTGGCACCAATGAGTGTCTAGAGTTTATAGGGATGGCTTTAAATAAAAAGAAAAGTAAGCGTTTAAGTGATGTAGTAAAGATAGTCCCTGGGATTCAGAAAACTTTGTGTAGACGTCTCGCAAAGCCTACTTGGAGTTTACGTGTGCGTGGAGTGATGCATGATGAGTCACAATGCTAATTACAGATTCATGCCACGCGTTTAGACATAAACAAGTGTAGTTTCTTGGCTGGTAACAGTGTACCAGCCAGGAAACCATGTAAAGCAACATGGATAACAAACCTGGTTACCTCAGAGCATGGTAGCTTAGGAGGATTGCAAGGAATGCCGCAATCATTACCAGGGCTTAACATATAGTTATGTATATGTTCCAAACACAGTACAGGACAGTGTATACACTGCAGAGTACTGTGAAATCCCATACCATCCATTCTGTACATAAGTTGTATAAATGATTTGTAAGGGTACACAGGCAGCCATGTAAAATAAACAGTCAGGGGAAATGCTTGTATTGAATAGGGACACACAGAAGAATTTTAGGAATGAACACAGGAAAAGAGGACAGGTGAAACAACCTAATGCACAGCAGATGAGGGCATGTCAATGGAAAACAGTTGTAGCAGGAACACCAGTCACATATCAGTATGGTACAGCATAGATTGCACAGTGAAAATGTGTATTATGTGACTGTTGCACAAGATGACATAATAATGGAGAAGATGTCTTTGTTAGATAAGAACTCTTACATGAACAATGCAGAGGACATCTATCAGGGATGTTATATACAATTGGGGTAGGGTGCATATTATGAAACTGTGCAAACTAATTTGCATGAATATGAGTGTAATCTCAGCAGAGGTCTCCAACAAGTGGGACACATGTAAAGGCTCATGGACAACAGTAAAAGAAGCATTCACAATCACGGATGATATTAGAATAATAACACCATGTTATGCCTCTGACATAACATATGTGATTCTGAGTGATCTGAGCTGCATCTGTAAAAAAACACTTGTACAACTATTATGACATGTCAGCAATCTATGTGGGTAATCATGCACACTATCCTGATACTGTAATATCTGCTGGAGGTATTAGGAGGGACACTGCTCTACCTGTATGTGAAATTATAATCAATACAGGCTAGTTGACTGGTGATTTTGGCATATAAATATGGCACAATTCACACTATCAGGAATGTTATTCATGCCATCAATGTTGTCAAACAGCTATGTATGCACTGTGTAGATCAACGGAATAGGTATCACACATCTGGTGTATCAACTTGATGGGTGGTCTGCACCATCAGACAATAAAGTATATGCAACAAAAAGAATACCTAGGTATGGCCAATAAGATGGATGACCGCGCACTGTGGCAAAGGTTTTATACTTTAGTTACACAGCACTGGAAGATGTGTTGGGAGGTACATGAAGAAGAGTGCATTGTACTGAGTTATTGGTGTGATGAAGGCTGTGAACTATGGAGGTATTTTGGCCTTTGATGTGAATGTCCTGCACATACTCAGTAGTTGTGTTACATACAAGGGAGTAGTCAGCACTGTGGCCACATGCTGATAGATGTTCCACATACTATCTACCCCAGGACACAGGTCACATATCCATTGGACTGATTATAGGGTGTGATGTCTACACTATCCCTTGGTTGAGCATTTGTTGTTGTGATGCAACAAATCCCACCATGTTTTTGTTTCACTGCAGGTGTTGTCATGGCTGTGGCAGAAATCTTTTCTGTGTGTTGATACTATTTGTATTATACTAATATCACAGTTGGAGTAAATTATTGCCCACAGTCTGTTATCCTTCAGACAGCTGTTTGGACACAGGATGTGTACATCATTTGTGATATCTGTGACTTAATAATGGCCAGGAAAGGGCCTAGCAAACATCCCTGATGTACAGAACTGATCACAGGAATTGAGATATAGGTCACATCACAAATTTCAGTCTATTTAGGTGTGACATATGTGAGCTACTGGTCTACTAACTTGGTGATATAGGTGCTTCTGGCCACATCTGACAGTGTTGAGTAAATGTCTAAGTGTGGATTTGTGTCAAATGCCTTGGGACTGTCAAGTTCACAAGGATGATGGTGTTGTCATTATGCATGCCCTTGCTAACCTCTTTGAAGACATCTAACAGATGTAACAGACAAGATGTAGCATTTGCAGCTCACACAGGTCTGTTGCAGACAGCCGGGATAATAATAGTGTCCATTTAGAAAAGGTCCGTGATGACATGTTGGTCTACCTCACAGATGAGGTGAATCAGAAATGTGTCTATACAGTGGATATAAAAAATGTACACACCCCTGTTAAAATGCCAGGTTTTTGTGATATAAAAAAGTGAGACCACAATAAATCATTTAAAAGCATTTCCCACCTTCAGTGTGACCTATAACCTGTGCAATTCAATTGAAAAACAAACAAATCTGTTAGAGGAAAAATATAAAAAATAAAAAACATACAATAAGCTGGTTGCATAAGTGTACACACCCTTAAACTAATATTTTGTTGAAGCACCTTTTCATTTAATTACAACATTCAGTCTTCTTGGGTACACACCTGCCATCAATTAAAGAGACTCAGATTAACTCCAAATAAAGTTCAGCTGTCCTAGTAGGATTTTACTGACATTTACTCAGTTGCCTGCTTCAGCAAAAGCCATGGTTCGCAGAGAGGTTATAAAGCATCTCATTGTTGAAAGATATCAGTCAGGAGAAGGGTACAAAAAAATTTCCACAGCATTGGATATACCATGGAACACAGTGAAGACAGTCATCAGAAAGTGGAGAAAATATGGGACAACTGTGACATTGGAAAGAACTGGACATCCCTCCAAAATTGATGAAAACGTGAGATGAAAACTGGTCAGGGAGGCTGTCAAGATACATACAGCAACACTGAAGGAGCTGCAGGAATTTCTGGCAAGTACTGATTGTGTACTACATGTGACAACAATCTCCATTATTCTCCATATGTCTGGATTATGGGGTAAGGTTGCAAGATGGAAGCCTTTTCTTACAAAGAAAAACATCCAGGACCAGTTAAAATTTGCAAAACAATACATCAAGTCTCCCAAAAGCATGTGGGATAATGTGTTATAATCTGACAGGACCAAGGTTGAAATTTTTGGCCACAATTCCAAAAGGTACGTTTGGCGCAAAAACAACAGTTCGCATCACCAAAAGAACATCATCCCCATGTTGAAGCATGGTGGTGGCAGTATCATCCTTTGCGGTTGCTTTTCTTCAGCTGGAACTGGGGCTTTAGTCAAGGTGGAGGGAATTATAAACAGTTTCAAATACCAGTCACTTTTGCTGCAAAACCTTCAGGCATCTGCTAGAAAGCTGAAGATGAAGAGGAATTTCACCTTTCAACATGACAATGACCCCAAGCATGCATCCAAATCAACAATAGAATGGCTTCACCAGAAGAAAATTAAAGTTTTGGAATGGCCCTGCCAGAGCCCAGACCTAAATCTAATAGAAGATCCGTGGGGTGACCTGAAGAGGGCTGTGCAGGAGAGATGCCCTTACAATCTGACAGATTTGGAGCGCTTTTGCAAGGAAGAGTGGCCAAATATTGCCATGTCAAGATGTGCCATGCTGATAGACTCCTACACAAGAAGACTGAATGCTGTAATTAAATCAAAATGTACTTCAATAAAGTATTAGTTTAAGGGTGTGCACACTTAGGCAACCAGCTTATTGTACATTTTGTAGTTTTTATATTTTTCCCCTAACAAATTTGTTTGTTTTTGAACTGAATTATACAGGTTATAGGTCACATTAAAGGTGGGAAAAGTTTTGAAATTATTTATTGTGGTCTTATTTTTATATCACAAAAATCTGGCATTTTAACAGGGGTGTGTACACTTTTTATATCCGCTGTACATGCATGCATTGGGTGCTGTTGCCCCCCCCCCCACCCAATCAGATGGATGCATGTTGATATATACCTTTCTACAGGAACATAGGCTGTGTGGAGGGTGTGTTGAAGTGCGTATTTAACCATGTTAGGAATGTGCATGTGCTGAGTCAAGCTACAGGTGATCCGTGATGTTGTCATAGCCGAGTGATTCTGTGTAATAGGCCTGGATGCAGGTAAGACAGTGCATACCGCCTATCATGATCTGGCTTACAGTTTGGGCACAATCCCCCTCACAGTTATCATTAAGAAATTCTCCAAACTGGAGATTAACTCTTTACATCATTAGATGGGTAACCAAGCGGCTCACCGACAGAACACATACTGTGAAAATTGGTGAATCAACCTATACCAGTAGAGCTGCCACCACTGCCATACCCCAGGGATCTGTGCTTGACCCTTTACTGTTTGAAATCTATTTCTCAGCAGTACAGACTAAAGTGTATGGCATTTGGTGTACTGCGTTTGCTGATTCTTGCATATTAGTTGCAGTCATTGAGTCCTACAGCATGGGCTAACACAGCCAAATGAATGGTGACAAAGCCACACAGTCTACAAATTAATGCAAAAATATGTCTTTATTTTGTCCTCCTGCAAAGTGGATTCCCCTGCTAATTACAGCATTGACAACACTCCAGCTATGCTGAAACACAGCGGTGCATGTTCTGGGAACACACATACATAGCAATCTGAACTTCGACCATCAAGTGTCCACAATGGTATTGAAAGGCTAGGTTGTGGACATCATAAGTCATGCCTTCATATTCAGATCTGAGGATTATATAACAGCACTGTACTTAAACCTCATCAGAACACTAATAGAGTATAATGCTCCCTTTTGCATATACCTCACCAGACACATGGAATAGCTGCAGAGGCCTCAGGGGTATCCCAGCAAGACAACACAGGGCCTTTAAACAATGCCATGACTTATCTGGATAGACTGAAAGCCACGCCACTGTCATCTGTATCATATTAGATGAGGTGGCTTCTGCCTGGCTTCCATGCCAGTCTCTGACCCTGTCCTATCATAAATAGTACACATCCACAAATCAGATATTGGTGATGATGTTAGCAATATTTCGTGAGGAGAATATGGTAACAACAGTATCCCATGTGCTGGTGTAAAACCCTCTCTCTAATGTCATACAACTGCACAGATGGGTGGCACGATGCCAGGGCACTTCTATGGGCTAGGCTTGTAAAGGCTCAAGTGCTATTAGCCTAGTACACACCTATGAACACACACACACACACACACACACACACACACACACACACACACACACACACACACACACACACACACACACACACACACACACACACACACACACACACACACACACACACACACACACACACACACACAGCTGACTGCTGTGAGAAAATAACCCCCTACCTATCTAAGTACACAGTCTATAGAGCTCCGTAATTTATGCAAGTGCCATGGCACAAGCTTAACTTTTACAAGGCTACAGGACAACTTATAGTGGATGACATCAGCAGTGAATTTTGAAGAAAAGATATTGGGAGGCCTGCACAAAATGGATGTGTAGGCATGTTCACCTGTGAAGAAAGTTCTAGTTCTGCATGTTACCAGATTGATGTGCATTGCATATTGCACAACATTTTTTATTAATTTATGTAGTGTGGTTGATATATTTGTGAACAAGTACTGAGAGACCAGGGTTGCAGTGCATGGGTGGAGGTAACACATGGCTGCATTGTAAATAAGTGACATATTGTTAGATAGGGTCTTCATTTTGTTATGTTTCCACATGTACTTTCATGGCATGAGTAGTACATGTTCAGTGAACAGCACTAATACATGCTAATATTGACTTTGCATAGCACAGCTGAGAGCAGCAGATTTAACCGATAGCTGGCAAAGTACTTGCACATTCGAGATACACATTTCCATTATTTTCTCTTTGTGCATAGTTAAGCAGTGAGCAAATGTGGTGTTCATTGCTAAAATTATCAGACTTAGTAATGAGTGTATGAAACACAACTGCTGCCTCACTGACTGTGGCAGCAGATGTAAATGCATTGGCACTTTTTGTTTTTTTGAGCCTAGATGGTGCTGGGTTTGATTCCAGGTGAATTTAATACTTTTTAGATGAACAGTGACAATGCAATGACATTATTCTTTATAGTACATTCAACATGTGTTACTGTATGTTGACCTAGAGCAGCAGTGTTAAGCGGCATTGTGCAGTGGTAACCACAGCATTGTAGAGCCATTCACCATTGCTTGACATTGGTGCAAGATGCCAAACCCCACACAAACATAGAGGACAATAGTGAAGGGATCCTCTGCTTTTTCAGTTACTTATGTGTGCTATGTGTGATTATATTTTTTGACCAGATTATAGGTGTTAAAATAGGGAGCAATCAGGGGGACAAAGGAAAAGCAATACATGGATGTGCAGGAGTGAGGTAGCAAAGAACCATAGCTATCTATTTTTTGACAGTGTAAACTGAAAATACGAGCAGAATATTAACTGGATTTACACTATCACCTCCAGAAAAAGAGGTGACAACAACGTAATCATATTATATGGACAACTGGACCAAATCAAGTGTGTCAAGAAGACATGTGCAAAACAGAGCGCTGTATATGGGAACATATTTTTTGTGGGACAATTGTCCATTTTTTTTAATTCAGTAAGAGAGGAGCTCTGTGTAAGGGATGTTGGTATTTCTCGGTCAGGTAAGTTGGGCAGGTGAGGAAGCAAATGCAAACAAACAAGACAAACAAGATAAGACACAGGGATGCCTAGGGACAAAAAAGGTTGAGGGGACATTATAACTGGGGTGAGGGAGGAGACAACCCAGGCTCATGCCCATTAAACAAGGAGACAGTGAGAATCTAGTCCTCACCCCCTAGACTGTAATACTGTTCCCTCACTCTGCTGTGGCTGGAGTGCTTGACATCATCAACTCCTATGTACCATGAGGGAGAGCAGCCTTTCCATCTCACATAGGCATACACCAATCGTGCTGTGCACAACCCTACACACCATCCCTGGCATCTCCTGGCAGGTGATGAAATTCCCATCTCGGCCACTACTCCCAGAGGGTACCACAGTGCTACCTTAGGATACAGGTAATTCCGGCCAGCAGAGGCAGTGCTGCCAGGCTGGGTCCCAAATGTGCTGAGCATTGTTGCTGGTGCTGACTGAGCAGGGACAGGTTGACCCACTGGGGCTGGCCTACCTTGCTGTGCTGTGAAGCATTTAGTGATTTGTTACAGATGGCTGACATGGAAATATTTTGATGACACATAATAGAAAATAAAAAAAAGAGATAAGGGTTGGGGTGAGAAAAAAAATATATAAAATTAGTACCATCATATGTGATATACAATGCATTAACTCAATTATACAATTATTTTATCTGAAGTATTAAATTGAACTATATGTCCTAACAACTACTTACTTTAACTACAGATTGAAAGTAACCCTTGCAATGTGCATATATTGCACATATGCTTGGTCCAGTTTATACAGATTACAGTTGACAGCAGGGCATTTACGCCACTTGTATAAAGTTTAATTTATGTAATATTATTAAAGAAATGCAGTATTGTATAATGTTTACAAATGGTATTTGAACCCACATCCTCTGACTACAGTCTTATACTTGCCTCCCAAAGTTGATTTGTGCTGCAGACTACTGCATGCATACTTGCTTTTACAGTTAGGATATGCATGCTCAGTTTGCTACAACTGTATAGAAAAACCCAAATCCATTTTTAACTTTTAAAGGAACGATAATACTTCTCTTGTGCTGCTTACATACCACTTGCTTGCCTCAGTCTCTCCATTCAATCAGCATGAGCCTGGAAATTAAACTCTATCTTGGCATTAGCTGTGGAAAGAACAGAAATGAACAGAAGAGCATTATGCATACCAGTCTTGCCTATATTTAGCTTTCAATGTATTAAAATACTCTTGTAGTAGCAGACTTACACAGCTGTGTGATGTCACCAGTTTGAAACTGGTTAAGGGTATACCTTCTGTGCCTTTGTAAGTTGCTAAAATGCTGAATACACTGTTCTCCAGTATGGGGGTGCTAGTCGCATTTGATACAGCCTGAGACAAACTACTCCAGACTTGTACTGGGAGCCAGAAGCGTCTCCTTTCAGAAGCCTTTGGCTATGGCCTTTTACCAGGAGTCCAATAAATATCTTTGATTGCTGAACACCCCACCTCTGCACCCAAAAGTGGGCACCTCCCCCTCTAATGCCAGACATGTCTAATACCAGAACTAGAGCAATGGCAACTAATGATTTCCCGCCAATTCCTGTTATCGCATTTACTGGTAGTGCGAAACCCGAACAACAATGCCAAACATGTTTGTTCAATGTTAAGTGCAGAGCAGCAAGCAGGGAGGAAAGAAATATTTTAAATTGTAAGGTTAATCTGATACTTGGCATTAGTTTCAGGGGTGTCTGCTGCTGTAGCTTGACAGTATATTTTGAAAATTGGAAAAATAACTGTTAGGTGAGTTAAGTTGGCAGACATGCACTGGGAGCATAAATTTCATGACTTGACACTTGTTCTTTTGGCTTTATACACTGATAAAATAGATTTTTTAAGTGTGGAATTCAAACCTAAGCATAAGGGAGAAAACATTTTCTTCCACAGTGGTGATTTTCCATCCTTGCCATAGAAGAAGTACTGCTCAGACATACTCATGAATCATTCATAAATATAGCTGACAACTGACAGTTTCAGGTGTTACACTTGTACATGTGTGACCTGCCAAAGTTATTTTACATAGATCCAGTTGTGTATGTGTCTTATTTAATAGTGAAGGCCGTCAGAGTCCAGAGAGCAGAATTATACTTACAGAAATATAGTAGACATTCATTTGAAAACACATTAAGGATGTCTTAGCCCTCATACATATAATTCATAACAGCTCCACCATCTAAAGTGTTATAAGTGAGAGAGAATTTAGTGGAAAATGTAACAAGAGTAAAAATGTCTGAAATGTCCTATGTTAGAACCCAGTAATATGTGTATGGCAGCCCTACAGTTATACCAAAAAATAAAAAATTACCGCAACAAGTATTAAGCAAGAATGCTGTTTAATATCAAATCTTAAGCAAAGCTTAAACAATTAAGTGCTTTTGCCTTGTAATCCACCAGCCTTCATCAGAGACTCTTGATATTAAGCAGCACTCTCACTTACTAGTTGTGGCTGTGGTAGTTTTTTATTATTTATTTTTTGGTACAGTTGTGCTGCCTTTTGGCCAGTGTTTGTGTTGGTTTTGGTAACAGCCCTACAGTTATACCTGTTGCCACAAGAATGTTGAAATAACACTTGTGCATTTTTCAATTCACTGCTATAAACTAGAATATCACAACAGTAAAAATAAGTTGCATATCCTGTGCTAGAACCTAGGACTATCTGTATTCTAGTCCTACACTTACACCTGATGCCACACAAGTAGTTACATGACAGTTCCATAATTTCCTATTCATTCTTGAGTTTTGTTTGTTAACCACAGTGAAACCCTGCATAGTGTGTTTGCATAATGCCCCAAATAATTAATAGAATGTATCTGTTTTTAATTATTGACTGTTTGCATCCTGTTTACATGAGTTCAATGGCTGCAGGTGTTGAGAAACTTTCTAACCACCATGCAACATTGTTTAGTGGCATTGCATGATGGAAAGCAAAAATTGCAATGATGTATGCTTTTTGACCTTTAAACTTTTACAGCTGCCCTGTCTGTGGGTATTCTGTCTGCTACCTGTGTGGTCCACTAGTCTGGGTTTGCACACTGCTAAGCATCACACAAACGAGATAAGCACAGCTAAACCTGACAGTCATTGTGATTCTCTATTTCCCTTGTTTGCACTGTCATACATCATGCAAGCACTGGCAAAACATAAATGAATAAATAAAAGGGAAAAATAGTTTAATGAAGAAAAACTATTTATAAATAAACACAACAAGATTTTTGTTAGTACACATGAAGTATTTTTGCATAGGTCTGGATTTGAACTCTCACTCCAACAAACTTTCAGAATACAGCAATGTTGCCTTAACACCTTTTGCCACACAACCAGCTTTGCAGCAAGGAACTAAATTTTGTCTGCATACAATCAACTGCAACATCATCTACAGTAATAACAAACCATATGACAGTTATTTCTACATATACTAATTTTGGATGTGATGCACTGAGTGATCATACAACCATTTATGATGAATGCTTGCAAAAATGCAGATCTGTCTTATCTCTCTGTTTGTTCTTCATTTTTGTCTTATCTGAGCAGTAATCTGAGACATGCCATCACTAAAGAGTTCTATATCTTTGTCCTTACAACTTTGAGGATGGTAAATGGCAATAGTATACAGTTGTTAACAAATGAAGGGGAGGCAGGATGTTAATGAACAGAAACTATGAAATGCATGCTGCTTACTTATATTTCAAACCTTAATAAAAATACTTCTACACTTTGTAAGTCTAACCTCACACACCCACTAGAGGTAGGACAGTCTGCTTTGCAGGTGTGCTTTCTTTCTCCCTACCAGTAATCATTTACAGTTGCAATCCATTAGCAACAAACACTGAGGCAGTGCTTGTACTATGTTTACATCAGCAACACAGAGCCAAGTATTTGAGATTCATCAATTTGAATGAGTTTATACCTGATTTGCATCTTCACCATGCTCAGAGCCCTGAGTATAAACTATAAAAAGGCAACCATGTATCTAGGGAACCTGAAGGTGAGGGGATTTCTTTATGTGGAGAACAAGAAAGAGGCTATTACTTTGGGATATATCTGTACAGAATACTACTGATCTTGAGAAGCTATGCTTCCATTTTTCAGCTATATACTACACATGCTGAAATGTCATTAAGAAAAATCTGTTAAGATATATATATATATATATATATATATATATATATATATATATATATGGGTTACCTTTAGTTAATCGACAGCCCACTCTATCGAAACCAACTTCACCGACACAGCAGAGCATCGACAATGGGCGAACTGACATTTCCCACATGGTAAGTAACCATTTGGCCATCAATCTGAACTTTGCCCCTTATCCCCATGGCAGTGCATTCTTGAAGTTGGAATATTTATGAAGGGGTGTGTGGGGAGTGTACCCCCACATTGGTGGGTTTGTTTTACTGGTAGTTGTTGAATTTGGGATGGCCAAATGGTTACTTACTGTGTGGGAAATGTCGGCTCTCCTGTTGTCGATATTCTGCCATGTCGGTGAAGTTGGTTTCGATGCAGTGGGCTATCGATTAACTAAAGGTAACCCATATATGTATTATATATATATATATATATATATATATATATATATATATATATATATATATATATATATATATATATATACACATATATATATGCATTAACAAATGCAACTTTTATCTGTATGCACTACTCAGAAGTGTACTGATAGGATGGACATGTTTGTCAGGGCATTCCACGTGTATACATGATTGGTAATACCTTAAAATGGAATGTTCTGTGTTAAATCTGTAGACATGTTTCAGGGACAGTTACTCTCCTTTGTTTTGCATCCAGCCTTATTTTGTTTGTGAAAGTAATATGTTGCAACCACACAATTCCTGTTTTTTATATTTTAATATCTTGACTGTTTTATATTTCTCAAGTGGGTAATAATGACATGCTACTTTTCTGTTTTGTCTAGAAACAGGGATTTTTTTAGTTATGTGATACTTATGTGTATTATCCTTCTGTTGTGTTTTTGGTCAACTACAACTATGGCACCCAGGCATTTCAATCTCCGAAAACACTCCTTCAGTGACCCTGAGACATGCTGCCTTTCTTGTTGAGAGGGGACATAGAGATATGTCAATCAGAATGCAAATTTGGCAACAGATAGTTGCTGATATGAATGCATTAGGCAATCGCAGCAGGATTTATGATCACGTGTTCCATAGGGCCACTGACATGATTTCATCTGCATGGAGGAGAGCAGCTGCAGTGGCCTGTGTCGGAAGTGTATCGGAGGGTGCTGCTATTGATCCATCCCTAACAGCAAATGAAATGTTACTGACCACTGACAGGGATCCAAAGAGCTCTCATGAAAGAACAGCATGTCCTTGAAATTGGTGCTTCTGTTTCAGGGACAACAGGTATGTTTCAGGAAGAGCTTCCATATAGGCTTATGTATCTCAGTTGTTAAAAACTCTTGTATAGTAAAATATTGACAGCAATACATTAGTTCTGTTTCATAATAAATTGGTTTGTGGAGAGGGGGGGTTGTAAATTGCTACAGGTAACAACACATTTGGATTGATTACACAGGGACTTAGGTTGGACTTGTCATCCAAGTTCTTGTTGAAAGTATAATTAATGGACATGTAAAGGGCAAAAAGTTTTAATCCCCTGGGTTTACTGTTAATTGTCATCATGTTGCCCTTAACATGTGCTAAACTTCTTCCAGGACCATTGTCCATGGGAAACATAGCATCACCTGCACCTGGTAACACAAATATCTTTGTCAGTGGTGATGAGCAGTTCAAAGAAATATATAATTGTATCCATATGTGTGATGTGGGTGTCAGGACTGTTGTGTGTATTGCTGTGCTGTCTGTAGTAGGGATACCACTGTTACTTTGTTAGCATGAATTTGACTATTGTAGTGCAGCTATTAATTTCTTTCCTATGTCTGTTGCTTATTATCACAGGTAATCCTGAGAGTGGAAATGTAGGACTCTTACCACCTGATGTCAGAGTATTAGCAGACTCCGATGATGATGGTGGCCAAAGAGACACACAGTTGGTGGATGCAGAGGTTGAATCTGACACAGAAGTTGACATTCAGCCATCTCCTGTAATTCCATCAGACTCAGCCAGTAGGTGTACGCCAACACTTTCCAGTGAGCCCTTAGATATTTAACAGGTGGAGGCTGAGACACTTGATCACAGAATTGTGTTCACTGCAGCTTGAGTGCCTGCTGACTCTGACTGTAGTCAAAGGGTTAGTGAGGTGCTACACAGGATGTTTCTTAGGGGTACTCAGAGGAGGTCTGCTGTCCATCCTCCACCTGTTCCAGGTGTGTCTTCCTGTGCCACTCAGTGTAGGTTTAGGGCCATCATGGAGACACAGGCATGTTCCCATAGGTCCTCCAGAGAAATTAGTAGGGTTGTAGATGTGGTAGAGGCTGACATTCTTGACTGCCTCCACCATGTTGCCAGTTCAATGTAACTGATAAATGACACATTGGAAGGGGCGGTGTCTGTGATGTAACATCTGCTGGGAGATGGACTGCATCCTCATGGGCATAGGTCAACCACATTATTCGCTGTTAGTTGACCAGGCTGTGCCTGAACACACTTTCATAGTGGCACTACTTCCACCACTCCATCAGTGGTTGGTGTCCACACCCAGATGTGATAGACCATGGGGTCATGGTCTTGGGTGTCCTTGTGAGGGGAACTAATCCTGCAGACATCAGTCACTTTCACGTAGCAACAGTGTATCTGGCTGTGAGCATGGACATACCAGTGCAAATCTTGCAGAGCCAGTTCTCATGGTCAGGTAAAACAATGATGAACTGCCACCAGTACCATGCATGGCTCACACATGTCTGGCATACCAAGATGTAGAGCTAGCACAGAACTTGGCTGTGTTCATGCAGACACTCACACACCAATTTAACCTGGAGGACTCATACAGACACACACACATGACAGTTACATGGTTCAGCCATGAAGCTTAAAGCTCATTTTGTCCCACTGGCCATTTGTTACTTTATCCGAATGTCTCCCTGCTTCTCTTTCGTACTCACACACACCCACCTTCCTTTTATGTCAGCCTAGGCTTCCTGCCCCCATACAACACCCTGTGCAAGTGATGATAACTGTTCCATATCCCTGTTTTCTATCTCTTGAATTCAGGAATACATAACATTAGTATCTGATGCTCAGGGTGCATAGCTGACTTAGTGCTTAGTACATCTGCGTTTGTGATGTTGCTATATGTGCATGTGTGATGCTGATTTGGTAATTGTACCTTTGACATATTTTGGTCTTAGAATGTTTGACATTTGATAGATTCAAACATTTTTGCATCAGTATTGTTAATGATACTGTGAGGGTTGTGAAGTCTGAAAGTGAAATGTGTCTCATTACATTCTACCTTCTCTCTTTAATGATTTTCTAGTGCAAAAGTATGGTGCTAAACTGATGACATTTGCTGACTGTGCATTTTTCAATTCACTGCTATAAACTAGAATATCACAACAGTAAAAATAAGTTGCATATCCTGTGCTAGAACCTAGGACTATCTGTATTCTAGTCCTACTCTTACACCTGATGCCACACAAGTAGTTACATGACAGTTCCATAATTTCCTATTCATTCTTGAGTTTTGTTTGTTAACCGCAGTGAAACCCTGCATAGTGTGTTTGCATAATGCCCCAAATAATTAATAGAATGTATCTGTTTTTAATTATTGACTGTTTGCATCCTGTTTACATGAGTTCAATGGCTGCAGGTGTTGAGAAACTTTCTAACCACCATGCAACATTGTTTAGTGGCATTGCATGATGGAAAGCAAAAATTGCAATGATGTATGCTTTTTGACCTTTAAACTTTTACAGCTGCCCTGTCTGTGGGTATTCTGTCTGCTACCTGTGTGGGCCACTAGTCTGGGTTTGCACACTGCTAAGCATCACACAAACGAGATAAGCACAGCTAAACCTGACAGTCATTGTGATTCTCTATTTCCCTTGTTTGCACTGTCATACATCATGCAAGCACTGGCAAAACATAAATGAATAAATAAAAGGGAAAAATAGTTTAATGAAGAAAAACTATTTATAAATAAACACAACAAGATTTTTGTTAGTACACATGAAGTATTTTTGCATAGGTCTGGATTTGAACTCTCACTCCAACAAACTTTCAGAATACAGCAATGTTGCCTTAACACCTTTTGCCACACAACCAGCTTTGCAGCAAGGAACTAAATTTTGTCTGCATACAATCAACTGCAACATCATCTACAGTAATAACAAACCATATGACAGTTATTTCTACATATACTAATTTTGGATGTGATGCACTGAGTGATCATACAACCATTTATGATGAATGCTTGCAAAAATGCAGATCTGTCTTATCTCTCTGTTTGTTCTTCATTTTTGTCTTATCTGAGCAGTAATCTGAGACATGCCATCACTAAAGAGTTCTATATCTTTGTCCTTACAACTTTGAGGATGGTAAATGGCAATAGTATACAGTTGTTAACAAATGAAGGGAGGCAGGATGTTAATGAACAGAAACTATGAAATGCATGCTGCTTACTTATATTTCAAACCTTAATAAAAATACTTCTACACTTTGTAAGTCTAACCTCACACACCCACTAGAGGTAGGACAGTCTGCTTTGCAGGTGTGCTTTCTTTCTCCCTACCAGTAATCATTTACAGTTGCAATCCATTAGCAACAAACACTGAGGCAGTGCTTGTACTATGTTTACATCAGCAACACAGAGCCAAGTATTTGAGATTCATCAATTTGAATGAGTTTATACCTGATTTGCATCTTCACCATGCTCAGAGCCCTGAGTATAAACTATAAAAAGGCAACCATGTATCTAGGGAACCTGAAGGTGAGGGGATTTCTTTATGTGGAGAACAAGAAAGAGGCTATTACTTTGGGATATATCTGTACAGAATACTACTGATCTTGAGAAGCTATGCTTCCATTTTTCAGCTATATACTACACATGCTGAAATGTCATTAAGAAAAATCTGTTAAGATATATATATATATATATATATATATATATATATATATATATATATATATATATATATATGGGTTACCTTTAGTTAATCGACAGCCCACTCTATCGAAACCAACTTCACCGACACAGCAGAGCATCGACAATGGGCGAACTGACATTTCCCACATGGTAAGTAACCATTTGGCCATCAACCTGAACTTTGCCCCTTATCCCCATGGCAGTGCGTTCTTGAAGTTGGAATATTTATGAAGGGGTGTGTGGGGAGTGTACCCCCACATTGGTGGGTTTGTTTTACTGGTAGTTGTTGAATTTGGGATGGCCAAATGGTTACTTACTGTGTGGGAAACGTCGGCTCTCCTGTTGTCGATATTCTGCCATGTCGGTGAAGTTGGTTTCGATGCAGTGGGCTATCGATTAACTAAAGGTAACCCATATATGTATTATATATATATATATATATATATATATATATATATATATATATATATATATATATATATATATACACATATATATATGCATTAACAAATGCTACTTTTATCTGTATGCACTACTCAGAAGTGTACTGATAGGATGGACATGTTTGTCAGGGCATTCCACGTGTATACATGATTGGTAATACCTTAAAATGGAATGTTCTGTGTTAAATCTGTAGACATGTTTCAGGGACAGTTACTCTCCTTTGTTTTGCATCCAGCCTTATTTTGTTTGTGAAAGTAATATGTTGCAACCACACAATTCCTGTTTTTATATTTTAATATCTTGACTGTTTTATATTTCTCAAGTGGGTAATAATGACATGCTACTTTTCTGTTTTGTCTAGAAACAGGGATTTTTAGTTATGTGATACTTATGTGTATTATCCTTCTGTTGTGTTTTTGGTCAACTACAACTATGGCACCCAGGCATTTCAATCTCCGAAACACTCCTTCAGTGACCCTGAGACATGCTGCCTTTCTTGTTGAGAGGGGACATAGAGATATGTCAATCAGAATGCAAATTTGGCAACAGATAGTTGCTGATATGAATGCATTAGGCAATCACAGCAGGATTTATGATCACGTGTTCCATAGGGCCACTGACATGATTTCATCTGCATGGAGGAGAGCAGCTGCAGTGGCCTGTGTCGGAAGTGTATCGGAGGGTGCTGCTATTGATCCATCCCTAACAGCAAATGAAATGTTACTGACCACTGACAGGGATCCAAAGAGCTCTCATGAAAGAACAGCATGTCCTTGAAATTGGTGCTTCTGTTTCAGGGACAACAGGTATGTTTCAGGAAGAGCTTCCATATAGGCTTATGTATCTCAGTTGTTAAAAACTCTTGTATAGTAAAATATTGACAGCAATACATTAGTTCTGTTTCATAATAAATTGGTTTGTGGAGAGGGGTTGTAAATTGCTACAGGTAACAACACATTTGGATTGATTACACAGGGACTTAGGTTGGACTTGTCATCCAAGTTCTTGTTGAAAGTATAATTAATGGACATGTAAAGGGCAAAAAGTTTTAATCCCTGGGTTTACTGTTAATTGTCATCATGTTGCCCTTAACATGTGCTAAACTTCTTCCAGGAC
Organism: Protopterus annectens; assembly: GCF_019279795.1. Taxonomy (NCBI): domain Eukaryota; kingdom Metazoa; phylum Chordata; order Ceratodontiformes; family Protopteridae; genus Protopterus; species Protopterus annectens. The sequence goes on along the minus strand of NC_056735.1, from coordinate 441,146,520 downwards.
CATTGTCCATGGGAAACATAGCATCACCTGCACCTGGTAACACAAATATCTTTGTCAGTGGTGATGAGCAGTTCAAAGAAATATATAATTGTATCCATATGTGTGATGTGGGTGTCAGGACTGTTGTGTGTATTGCTGTGCTGTCTGTAGTAGGGATACCACTGTTACTTTGTTAGCATGAATTTGACTATTGTAGTGCAGCTATTAATTTCTTTCCTATGTCTGTTGCTTATTATCACAGGTAATCCTGAGAGTGGAAATGTAGGACTCTTACCACCTGATGTCAGAGTATTAGCAGACTCCGATGATGATGGTGGCCAAAGAGACACACAGTTGGTGGATGCAGAGGTTGAATCTGACACAGAAGTTGACATTCAGCCATCTCCTGTAATTCCATCAGACTCAGCCAGTAGGTGTACGCCAACACTTTCCAGTGAGCCCTTAGATATTTAACAGGTGGAGGCTGAGACACTTGATCACAGAATTGTGTTCACTGCAGCTTGAGTGCCTGCTGACTCTGACTGTAGTCAAAGGGTTAGTGAGGTGCTACACAGGATGTTTCTTAGGGGTACTCAGAGGAGGTCTGCTGTCCATCCTCCACCTGTTCCAGGTGTGTCTTCCTGTGCCACTCAGTGTAGGTTTAGGGCCATCATGGAGACACAGGCATGTTCCCATAGGTCCTCCAGAGAAATTAGTAGGGTTGTAGATGTGGTACAGGCTGACATTCTTGACTGCCTCCACCATGTTGCCAGTTCAATGTAACTGATAAATGACACATTGGAAGGGGCGGTGTCTGTGATGTAACATCTGCTGGGAGATGGACTGCATCCTCATGGGCATAGGTCAACCACATTATTCGCTGTTAGTTGACCAGGCTGTGCCTGAACACACTTTCATAGTGGCACTACTTCCACCACTCCATCAGTGGTTGGTGTCCACACCCAGATGTGATAGACCATGGGGTTATGGTCTTGGGTGTCCTTGTGAGGGGAACTAATCCTGCAGACATCAGTCACTTTCACGTAGCAACAGTGTATCTGGCTGTGAGCATGGACATACCAGTGCAAATCTTGCAGAGCCAGTTCTCATGGTCAGGTAGAACAATGATGAACTGCCACCAGTACCATGCATGGCTCACACATGTCTGGCATACCAAGATGTAGAGCTAGCACAGAACTTGGCTGTGTTCATGCAGACACTCACACACCAATTTAACCTGGAGGACTCATACAGACACACACACATGACAGTTACATGGTTCAGCCATGAAGCTTAAAGCTCATTTTGTCCCACTGGCCATTTGTTACTTTATCCGAATGTCTCCCTGCTTCTCTTTCGTACTCACACACACCCACCTTCCTTTTATGTCAGCCTAGGCTTCCTGCCCCCATACAACACCCTGTGCAAGTGATGATAACTGTTCCATATCCCTGTTTTCTATCTCTTGAATTCAGGAATACATAACATTAGTATCTGATGCTCAGGGTGCATAGCTGACTTAGTGCTTAGTACATCTGCGTTTGTGATGTTGCTATATGTGCATGTGTGATGCTGATTTGGTAATTGTACCTTTGACATATTTTGGTCTTAGAATGTTTGACATTTGATAGATTCAAACATTTTTGCATCAGTATTGTTAATGATACTGTGAGGGTTGTGAAGTCTGAAAGTGAAATGTGTCTCATTACATTCTACCTTCTCTCTTTAATGATTTTCTAGTGCAAAAGTATGGTGCTAAACTGATGACATTTGCTGACCATCAGTACTTTTGAGAGGTTTGACTGTGTAAATCCTTGATGCCTGAGGCCTACTACTGGATAATGGACACATATAAGTCACATAAGTATTTGCTGTCCCATGTTAAAGTTATTTCTGTACAAATCACCCACCTTTTACTTGCTTACATTACCAAGTAACAACATGTAAGGATATGCCATTCATTCATATTATTAAATAATACACTCCAGGCTCAACACTTACCTTGTATATCCAGCAGTTGCAACAGTTTTAGTTCAGGGCTGACTCTGTCTGATGCTAGGAGTACACAGCCATTACATGGGGAGGTAAGGGTTGTGAGCATTGCCTGGCATCAATGTTACTATATCTATGTGCATAGGAGGAAGGTTTTAGCCCCTTAGGTGCTGAGTGAGTGTGCTATGCATTGGCTCTTAGCCAGTGCGAGAGCATATTGAGCATGCCTATATCTGCCTACACCAAATACAGCTGCTGGATCGCCCTTTGGCGTTTCACCTGCGTGTGGCTATGCTGACATCACTGTTGAAGGTGGGATGTGTGCCCTTCCCCTTGTCAATCCTGATAAACCTGATTTCTCGGGATGTTGTGTAGCATGACACATACAGTGAATATTTCAGTACACATACGTGGATTGTACTGCAGGTCTGCCCCAGATGTCTAAGCAACGGAACCGCAATTTCAGTAGCCCAAATACACACTGTATGATATTTCTGGTTTGAACATGTGCCTCATTATGGTGTTTTTCAGTGGATGTGTTTGCATTTCTGTAGTTCTAGTGCATAACATGCATCCCCCAGTAAATGACTCTGAGAGATATCCCCTCAGTGAGCATCTGGGTCAGCTGGGAGGGGTGCCAGATATGTGAGTTGTGGTAACTGCCTAGGTTGGCAGCACACATGTTCAAGATGATTCCCTTGGCATTACACATGACTCAGTAGTTAATAGAGCAGAAGCCCTTTCTATTTATGTTGAGCCTTCCCTGTTCCCAAGGTGGTGCCTTCATTTCTATATGAGTGCAATCTATGGCACCCAATACTTCAGGGTAGTGTGCCACAGGGTAGACCTCCTGCATATGTGTGGCATGTCCTCAGGAGTTTGAGGAAAATAAATGTGGTCACTGGCATTTTGTAGCACAGCATTCAGGACTTGATGGAGGATCCTTGATGCTGATGCCTGTGACACACGTAGCATGTCCCCTGATGGTCTCTGAAAGGTTCCTATAGCTAAAATTTTTAATTATAAGTGCTACGCATACCTTTGCCGCCACTTGTATGGGTTCACCTCAGGTTACCCTAGCTCTGAGTTGAGGATGCCAGAGGTTGCAGAGTTCCTGCAGTGTGTCTTTATCCACCCTGTAGCACTCTACAAATATCACCTCAAATACATTGTGAAATGTTAAACAGGGTTTGAAAACTCTTCTCCTTCTAGGCCATTGTCTACTAGCAGCAGAAGCATCAGCATGGGCTTCAGCTTGTTGCACATACACATGAGTTAAAGCAAAAGCAGACTCCTTTCTGTGCCTGTATTCCAAATAGGTTTTGGAATTTGCAGGGGAAACCAACAGTGAGTGCACATGGTTGCCTTATAGCTTGTTGAATATCTCCTCCATCGTGTATTGGTTGACTAGCATGCAATTCAGCTACTTATGCTGTAATTAGAATGCCACAGTGTTTACCTTATTTGTGTACCTCTACACACCATGCAGAGCTGCTTACTGAATCCAAAACAATGTGTTCTCCATATGAGTGCCATTGCACGATGAACACATGGTGTAAATGCACAGTGTAGACTTTATGGAGAGGTATATATTTTACAATGAATGAAAATTGGTGGTAGGTATAAACGTTTTGAATAAAATTCAGTGGATAAAAACAATAGAAAAAAAACTGTCTTTTCTGGAGAACATATAAATTATCAATCAGAAAAAAGGCATATTTGATAAATTCAGTCCTGATGGGAAAATAGCATACTTAGCAAGTGTATTTACGCTGCCAACAGTATTTGAAAATAAATTGTTGCAGATATATATATTTCCATTGATATGGGGTTCTATATTAAACCCAGTGAAAAGAGGAGTTTTGAAAGCAAATAAAGAGGAAGGAGGTTTGGGGTTAGTTGACCCAGTGGTATATGCTGCTTCATTAAGTTTGTACAAAGCGTTAGTGGATAAATGAAAAAGATGAGAGATTGGTAGTAAAACTGTATAAATATAAGTATGATAAATTTTGAGGTTTTGTGAAAAACAGCTAATATTTTTGTAGAAAATAAAGATTGATGATACAGAAAAAATAGCAGAGAATGGTATAAGAATGTAATAATAAAACATTACTATATAAAACCATGGGAAAGACTACTAGATGAAAAAATGAAAGATATAAGAAGATATAAGAAGAAAATGTTATAATCAGAAAGTAGAATGTCAAGATTATTTTTTGTGGAGACTTGTAACAGGTACATTTATCAGTAAAAAGAAAGTTTATGCCATAAAAATGTGATAAAATAGGTTTACTTTGTCAAGAAAAAGAAACGACAGAACATGCATTTTAGAAATGCAAAAGAAAAAAGTTATGGGAAAAAGTTTGCGAAGCAGATTTTTGGAGATATAAAAGAAGTGGATAAAATAAACACAGATATAATTCAGTATGGAGATTATAAGAATGGAAGTAAAGAATATGTTAAAAGAATAGATAGTTATTTTATAAATGAAATTATGTTTAACAGTAAATGGATTTTTGCAACAATATTAAATAAAATCAAGATGGTGTTAATGGAAAAAGGACTGGGGGGTCTCAAAGAGATGAAAATTTTGTATGACTATAAAGTAAATTATGAATATGTTTAAACAGACTTGTATTATCTATATTTTGTACATTTGTAAATATTTATAAATATGTAAATATTTTGTAAATTGGAGTTTTTTTATATATAAATAGGGGACCCCTAATGTTTTTGGTTTGTGCTGCAGGATGTCTTACATCCCCATGAAGTACCATCAATTCAAGCAGATGGCACCTTGGTTTAACATCTCATCCAAAGGATGGCAAATATTGGAGTGCAGCACCATCCAGTGCTGGACTGCAATGTCAACAATTTAAAAATCAATCCAATCAGCTGAGTTAGGGATACAACCCACAGCCTTCTGATCTTCCAGTATTATAGGTTCATAGGTTCATAGGTTCATACTAGGCTATCTGCCCAAGGGCATTTATAAGCCTAGCCCATAGTTATTTGGCTTTCGCCACCCCTTTAGTTTGAATAAAACTATGCCTATTATTTTGCTGTGCCTCTGTCAAGCAGTGACACTGAAGTAATCCCTGGGGTATATCTGCGATCCCCATCCATTGGTCAAGATTCCTCTTGAACAAGGCCAGCGAGGTGCTCTGCCTCACATGTACCGGGATTTTGTTCCACAGCATAGGGAGTCTCTGGGTGATGAATCTGTCCCTCCAGCATGTTCTATTAATAACCGTGTCAAGGTTTAAGTCTCCCGCCCTTGTGGTTCTGAGGGATCTAGATTTTTGAGGTGAAGCATATTCATCAAATCAGGGTTTGACATGGCCTTATATGTCAGGCACAGGTCACCTCTGAGCAAGCGGTATGAGACTGAATAGAGCTGGAGTTCTTTCAGTCGGGCAGCATAAGACATATTTTGAGACCCTTTATCCTTTTGGTGAGGACCTTTTGGGGCCTTTCCAGCTGCTGCAGGTGTCTGGTCAGATACATTCCGAATGGGGCATTGTACTCAATCATAGGTCTAATGAGTGATGAGTACAGGGGCGATGACCTCCCTTGATCTAGATGTGAATCCCTTCATGATCAGGTGGGCAATGTAGAAGGTTTTCCTAACTACTTTAGCAACATGAGTGTCAAGCGAAGGCTACTGTCAACCTGGGTCCCCAGATCCCTGATGACTTCTTCTGTGCTCAGTGGATTGCCACCTATATGGTAGCTAGGGGTAACTTTGTTTTTCCCGAAGGGTATGACTATGCATTTCTTGGCATTTAACTTTAGGCCATGGCTCTGGCACCAGTTATCCGTTTCTGTGAGGCCCTTCTGAAGGATATCTGTGTCAGATGTGTTTTCGACTATGGCCCAGTTTGCAGTCATCTGCAAACTTTGTCAGCCATAACCCTCCTGTGTTTGCTTGTACTTCAGAAAAGTAGATGCCGAACAAGAGTGGACCCAGGACTGAGCCCTGTGGGACACCACTTGTGACAGGCTTTGAGTCTGACATGGCTCCAGCAACTCTGACCCTGTGGGTTCTGTCACTTAGCCAGTTTGCAACCCATCTTGTGATGTATGGGTTTACATTCAAGCTGATGAGTTTTTGATGATACCTGAGTGGGGTATTGTGTCGAAGGCCTTTGCCAGGTCAAGGTAGGCTGTATGGACTGCCTTTCCTCATCAATGGCCTTGGTGACTGTCTCGAAAAAGTCAACCAAGTTTAAAAGGCATGATCTGCCTTTGACAAAGCCAAACTGGGTTGGATCCAAAGTCTGCAAGTTCCCTATGTCTTTATTTATGAGTTCCATTATGATCCTCTCCATGGCTTTGCAGATAAGGCTTGTCAAGCTAATGGGACGGTAATTTCCAGGGTCGGTGGAGGCACCGCCCTTGTGAAGTGGGACCACAGTCGCCGTGCGCCACTCCTTGGGTACGTATCCTGAGGTGAGGCTAAGATTAAACAGCTGTCCTAACTGCGGGTTTAATTCCTCATTGAGTTCATGGAGCACACAGCCAGGTGAACCTCTGCCAGTTCATGGAGCACACAGCCGGGTGAGCATGCCAGCTATTGAGCCACTGGCAGCGTTAACTCATAACTTCAGATGTGAGATAGAGCCACTATGGTAAATTCTTCTCATTCCCAGACAATACTAAGAGATAGGACAGTAACCAGTAAACAATATTTTAGATTAACTAATGTTTCAGAATGCTATGATCACTAATACATCAGCTTAACATATCACTTCTAAAGCTACTACATTGATTAGTGTGTGATCTTGGAGACCTTTGTTAGGCACTTAACATGCCATTGTGACTCATCTAAGACAATAATAGATATCTAACATCTATCCTCATCCCATTACATCTTAGTTTGGGTGACTTCCTAACTGTCCATGTATTTATAATTATCATCTTGCTAAGTATCCCAACAAAATCATTTCCACACCAGACACAAATTTAACCAGGATATGTTGTGCTGATTACTGTTTGTGTTATGCCTTCCAGCAGTTGTACAGATGAAGGTGAAAAGGATGGCATGCCTAACAAAGGCGAGACAATGGTGGCATTCCAGAAAATCTAACATTGTAATATTCTAAAGTGTTCAGTGTAATTAAAAGAACAAGCACAATTAGTGTATGATATGCAGCAGGACAAAAATATTGATACAGCAATTTTGTTTTTCTTATGGGCTACTGCAGTATATGTTAGCTTTGCTTGTATGATGGTTATATGTACACATGGCATTCTTATGCATTTCCACTTCAAAGTTTTTAGAATAAGTAAAGGGGCGATGCAACATATAGTGCTCATTTGTCATATGCACATGAGTTGTAACACTGACAAGACAGTGTTTTTTCTTTCCCAATGAAGTAATGCACTGTTTGTTAATTTTGATTAAATTGTATATAAACATACACATACACACCAGCATATGTGTGTGTGTGTGTGTGTGTGTGTGTGTGTGTGTGTGTGTGTGTGTGTGTGTGTGTGTGTGTGTGTGTCTGTGTGTGTGTGTGTATATATGTATATATATATATATATATATATATATATATATATATATATATATATATATATATATATATATATATATATATATATAGATCTAGGACTTTTGAACGAAAGTTCAAAAGCCCAAATCCATTACCACCGAACACACTTTAACAAAAGCGCTTTCACTGAAAAATAGCTTTTGTTAAAGTATGTCCCCTCCACCCCCTACTTTAATATTCTCACTCCAAGGTTGCACTACAGTGGGGAAAAGGGAATTTTCCCTTACCACACCGTAGTATGACCAGAACAACAAACATATTTATGCAAAAGTGCTGCTTCGGTGAAAAGCATTTTTGCCAAGTATGCTCACTAAATTGGGATTCGTTGAAAAATGCAGTTGAGCATCTGTAAGGATCCCATATACATACATATATATATATATATATATATATATATATATATATATATATATATATATGTATATGGGATACATACACACACACACATGCACACACACGACAGAAAAAACTTACTCAATCTAAAAATAATGATTCACTTTTCTATACACCCACATAGGTATACCACATTTTGCATATGGTAGTGTTATGTGGCATGCTCTCATGGCTAGTCATAGATGGCAAACAGCTTTCTATGCTAAAAACATGGCATCACCATGGATAGCATGCATATGTGAAAAAATATGAATTAGTACCTGCAAAAGGTGACTGCAACTAGAATTACAGCAGAACTATCACAAACTACAATAAACAGTTTGCAAAAGGAAGCCTGACAAATATAGATAGCTTTGTAATATACATTTTCCCCATGCAAATGTGTTCCTCAACAAAATCACATGACAGGAGCACTTTAGAAATATACATATACAGCATGGACCTGAAAAGTGATTTAGACCAGCAGTTATGATGTGTTAGATAAATGGGCATAGCCTGGTATCAGGGAGCTATACTATCACCATATATAGGGGAAATAATCCCATATATGTGCATCTCTGAGAATACTTCAGACTGCATAGCATATTGACCACTGTAATTACCTCTCCAATGTCATGCATCAATAATGGTCCTCATAAGCATGCAATGTTTCAGAGTACTATCCTCTGCAAAATGTGTAACTTGCCATAGACTGTGCCAATACCCTCAAATATTGATTAATCCAATAGTATGTGTCAAAGAATGGAAGTCATACACAGCAAGCCAGCAATTGGTCTAAAGAGATGAAGATCTGGGTTCAATTATGCAGCCTAAGTACTTGTATGAGCTGTCAACAGCAGGAATTATGAGGCTATTCCTGCTCATCTCTATTTGGGAAAAGGGACAATGGCAATATGCTGTGCTGAGGCAGGTGGCCCTTGTATCGTGTCCGTTGATCAAAGCCAGACCTATGAATCATAGCTAGAATAGATGAATGACAAGTCATGCCAGCAAAGTGTCATTTACAGGGTAGGGTAGGGACTGACACAATGAGAAGCTCATGCACAGCATAAGTGAACTGTTTGGCTGTACTTTAGAAACATAGGGTCTTTAATCCCAGCTGATGCCCATTATCAGCTGTGCTGATGAAGTCATAAGAAGGCCAAAAGGTGCATCCTCACAGCTAGCAGAATTTGGCTTTGTTGGCCTGAACCTGTCCATAAAGACTTAAAAAGGAAAAAGTCATGGACATTCAGAAGTCATACGGCTGAAAGACTTGATGTCCTTTAGGGGTCATTTGCATATATTACATAGGCCTCTATTACAGGAGATTTAAGGTTTCATGCAGTGAACACTCAAGCTTGGCTAGGTTTTTCTTGTAGCTTTTACTGATGCTTTGTCTGTGTGACCGTTTTACTTTTTGGCTTATATATATATATATATATATATATATATATATATATATATATTTACACACAGACACATCAGTAGATATAGGTGTGTGTGTATAAACATATGTACATATATATCTATATCTATATATATATTTATGTGTGTGTGTGTGTGTGTGTGTGTGTGTGTGTGTGTGTGTGTGTAATACAACACACACACACACACATATATATATATATATATATATATATATATATATATATATATATCTATATGGTGCAATTTGGGCCCTCACATACATGACACACTTTTTTGGCCACATATAGATGCACATTTTCTTTTGGAATCACCTTCCTGAATTTTGCTTTTTTTTTTTTGGATTCACCTTCCCGAAACATATACTTACCCGCCAATCAAAGAAAAATGTCTGTGTGCATGTGTGTGTGTATGTGTGTATGTGTGGGTCTATGTTTCAAATCTGTAAAAACTTGAACAATTTTTAACAAATACTTCCCGTTCATGAAGTGAAAAAACTGCAGTCATTATACAGTTTTAGTTGTACACCTCTCATTTGTTCAAGCAAAACTTTTGTCTGTGTGTTTTAAATGTGTGTAAATCTGAACACTTTCTAGAAAGGATTTTAAAATCTGCCACTGCAGATACATATATATGTACACACACACACACACACACACACACACACACACACACACACACACACACACACACACACATACACACTCAAATACATATACATATGCATGCATACATATAGCTGTGTGAGAGTGTGTTTCAGTATATAATCATAATGTAAGCAAAGCCAATATGCATTGCATTATTGTGGCATCTATAAATCTCCATAGCCAAGGTTACAGTCTACTGTTCATTACATGTAAACTCTGTTACACTGTACCTCTAAATGCTGTAAAAATATTGCTTTGCCTCATTCATTACCCCAAACACTTGGTGTAGTATGGTGCAAGACATTTTAGAATTCCATCCAGTATCTCCACTCAGCAGGATATATGTAGTTTATTGCTTCCAAGGCCGCACTGTTTTAATAATGTGCATTATAAACTTACAAATTGGTTGTATTTTCTTTTCATTTCTCTCTCTCTCTCTTTCTCTCTGTCTCTCTGTTGTTTGTTTGCTGTTTTACTTTTTAATTTTTATTTTTTTTTCTACAGACTCAGCTGTGCTGCAGTTTGTGGTGAGGCAATTGCTGCTGCACTGGCCAGCATGCCTAAAACAGTGTCTTAAATACTACTCGGGCAAGCTTCTCTGAAGAATGAGGATGATCACCATATGAAATGCAGCCTGGAAGGGTCAGTAGTGACCTTTTGGGCTACTTTTCAAAAGAGGTGAAAGCTACTTATGTTAGACTTGTGCAGAGTGGACCTTCTAGGACTCCCAGTGGGATGTATTTTGGTGGGTAATGACTGAGGGGAGCCAGTGGTGAGATATCTACACTGACATCTTGGAGTACCTCCTTAGGCTGCTGATAGAATCACATGGTCAGTCAGCCTCATCTAATGAGTCACTAAATTATGAATCCAGACCTGATGCCAGCCATGTTTTTGGTGACTGACATCAAGGCAGTTTCTTTTCAGGTCCAGTCATGCATCCTATACTTACCAAATTCTATCTTCCCTTCCATTATATTCCCCATCCTTCTGTGTCAGTCTCCATCCTCTGTTTATTATCATCTCCTTCTACTATTTCAGTCTATGTCCCTCAAATTGTGTTCTTCTATGTGTCACTTCCCCTTCGGTCAGGCTTTGATTTATATGCTTGGTTGTCACTGCTTCCTTTCCTACAAATTCCTTGGTACTTGCTTGTTCCCATTGTTACCTTCTTACTGTACCCCTCCTTAAAAATCAAAGAGATGGTCATTTTAACCCTTAAAATATGCCCTTCTTCCCTTCCACACCTATCTTCCCTTTCAATTGCCCTTGTTTCTGTCCCTGTGCTTGCTCTTCACACTTCTGCCTGCTCTATATCTCCATTTCATTCCCTCTTTTGTGAAGAAATCTATAGCCACTTTGCACTGGCTATATCTTGTGCCAGTGTCATAGCCAGGAGGTACTTTTATGCAAGTGTGACCACACATAATGTTGGGAACACCACCTGCCTGAAGTCTTTCCTTGGGTCTCATGACTGTGCAGATACTGCTCATCTGTTCAGTGCATGAATCGATGGTCCTTTACTTGATCATGTGTGCACAGTAGCATCAGGAAGAAGTAATATGGCGGCTTTATAGGGCTATAAAGCTTGTGTACTATTTGTTCAACAAAAAAGGTTGGAAATTGGAAAATAGGAAAATCACAAAATGGAGGAAGCAAGCAGAGGGTAGAAGATTAGGTAAGGAAGTAAGGGAATAAGCAGAATGAAGGTGAGGAAAGATTTTTTGGGATCAGGTGCCCAATTTATAAATATGAAGAAAAGGTAAGTTGGGTTAGGGAGTAAGGAAAGTAAGGGGAAGATAATAGGGTTTAGTTAGGTAGCAGGGTCCTGCAAACAAACATACAGACGACTGAATTTGGGAGGGGAGGTGCATACACATTCAGGGATGAAGAAGAAAATGAAGAGAGAGGCATCAGACATGCAGAGGAAAGAATAGTGATAAATAGTAGTAGACAAAAGACAGGCATAGACATAAAAGGGAAGGCAACAATGGCATGAGAATAAGACAGAGTGTACATCTGCACTTCCTGGTTGTTACTACCCAATCTAAGATTATTCCTCACTCTGGCCTGCCTCTGCACTTAGCCCTAACAATTATGTTAATGCCAGTGCTGAACAGGGATGCAACTGCATAAGTTGCCAGAGAAGGTTCTCAAGATGGCCAGTTTGGGCATCCAGGCAATATTAAATTATGCTACCCAATATTTCTTCCAGTAGCTTCCAGTTAATATATGTGTCACTTTCACTGTTGCTTCTTACATGAGGAGTTAATGCAGCAACTACCTGAACAAGACTGGTGGCACTGGCTGCTTCTGGCATTGCTTTCTGGGGGGGGTGATATGTGATGGGGGGTCACTACTGAATGTGGTGATGATGGCATTGGTGTAGTAGAAGATGGTGGTATTACAACAGGCCTGGATGGTGGCAGGAGTGCTGAAAGAAATGGAGAGAAGCAAAATAAAAAGAAATAAATGTATATAATGGAAAGGATAGCAAGAAAGACAGATGGTGAGAGAAAGTAAACCATATGAGTGTGACTACTTTACGTGTACTTTAATGCAAAGGCCATGAAACAACTGCACCAGTGTGACAACAATGAGCCTTCATTTTTTATTCATGAAGACAAGGTAAGTTGGAGAAGGAAGTAAGGGAAATAAGGAAAGGTAAGCAGAATAGGGTAGGTACATACCTCTCAACTGTCCAGATTTTTGAAAAATGTCCATATTTTTGTCTCATATTTTTGCCCTATTTCTCATAACATTGTGGTTTTCTGGCAAATCATTGAAGAATGTAGTCAGAAAAAAATTCAGGCATTTGAGTTTCAGACTTCATACTCTTCAGAAAATTCATGCTAATGCAAAACCTGCATTATCAACTTTCTAAGTTTGTAAGAGCTATATTTAAAAAGTGTCCCTATTTTCGGGCCTTTGTCTCCCCATTATTTGTGGCTTTGTCTAGATTTCTTGCTCTAAGAGGTTAAAAGGTATGGGTAGGTAGCAGGGCAAGACAGACAAGTCTGAAAAGGGGTGTGACAATACAATAAGGGGGAAGAATACAATGGTGAAGGAGACATCAGGCAAACAGATGAAAGATGATGGTAAGGGGAGGATTGTGCAACAAACAGGGGTAGGCATGCACAGAAAAGAGAGGGGAGTACCATGATGGGGGATAGGATGAGGTTCGGGAGCTGCTGTGCATACCAGCTACAATCCAGTGTTTACTTATTTACTACGCTGAGTACTGTCAGCACCGGGCCCTGTCTCCAATTGTTGAGACAGTTCTACACAGGGCAATAATTAGTGAGTCCCAGGAGGAAGTTCTGCAGTTAAGGCATTTGTTGATTATCTCCCCCACAATGGGTGCTAGCTGGCAATGGGTGGCAAAGGTGAGTATCACTGCACTGGGCAGGTACAACAGTCCCACTGTCAGGTACAGAACTACCTGTAGTGTGTGGTGTAGATAGGACAGGAGATGTGAAGGTGTCTGTGGCAGGCTAAGACCCAAATGATGTGGGTACTTTTAGTGGTGGTAGTAGTTGGCTCCTATTGACACCTGTGAGGGGGATGGCACATCCTATGAGGTCTAGATGCTACTGCCACATATAATAGTAACATAAATATAATGAAACGAAATAATAAAATAAATATATGTGATTGAAAATACTGCGAGAAAGATGGTGGGAGAGTGAGAAGTACGCATACAATGAAAAAAATTAAGCTGATATGTAATTTAATGATAATAAAGTTACACGCAATATACTTGAATGAACAACATGTACATTTCTTAATTTATCAAGGTGGGTAGCATAAACAAATGAGAGAATGACTTGAAGCCATAGCCATCATCATCTGCATTCAGAAACTCAAAGCATTAGTGCGTTGATTGATGTGGGCAACCCAACAGGAGTTTGTAATCCAGCATACAGTAATGGGTGACAAATGTACATATACAGTGGACATAAAAAGTGTACATACCCCTGTTAAAATGCCAGTTTTTTGTGATATAAAATAATGAGACCACAATAAATCATTTCAAAACTTTTCCCACTTTTAATGTAACTTATATCCTGTATTATTCAATTGAAAAACAAACAAATCTGTTAGGAGAAAAAATATAAAAAATAAAAAATATACAATACACTGGTTGCATAACTGTGCGCACTCTTAAACTAATACTTTGTTGTGTGTGTACACCCTTAAACTAATACTTTGTTGAAGCACCTTTTGATTTAATTACAACAGTCCTCTTGGCTACACACCTGTCATCAATTAAAGAGACTATGATTAACCCCAAATTAAAGTTCAGCTATCCTAGTCAGATTTTCCTGACATTTACTCAGTTTCCTGCAACAGCAAAAGCCATGGTTCCAGACTGCTTACAAAGCATCAAAGGGATCTCATTGTTGAAAGGTATCAGTCAGGAGAAGAGTACAAAACAATTTCCACAGCACTGGATATACCATGGAACACAGTGAAGACAGTCATCAAAAAGTGGAAAAAATATGGGACAACAGTGACATTGCAAAGAACTGGACGACCCTCTAAAATTTATGAAAAGATAAGAGAAAAACTGGTCAGGGAGGTTGCCAAGAGACCTACTGCAACACTGAATGAGCTGCAGGAATTTCTGGCAAGTACTGGTTGTGTACTACATATGACAACAATCTCCCATATTTACCATATGTCTGGACTACGGGGTAGGGTTGCAAGACAGAAGCCGTTTCTTACACAGAAAAACATCCAGGCCCAGCTAAAATTTGCAAAACAATACATCAAGTCTCCCAAAAGCATGTGGGAAAATGTGTTATGGTCTGATGAGACCAAGGTTGAACTTTTTGGCCACAATTCCAAAAGGTACGTTTGGCGCAAAAACAACACTTTGCATCACCAAAAGAACACCATCCCCACGGTGAAGCATGAAGGTGGCAATATAATGCTTTGGGATTGCTTTTCTTCACCTGGAACTGTGGCTTTAGTCAAAGTGGAGTGAATTATGAACAGTTCCAAATACAAGTCACTTTTGGCCCAATACCTTCACGTGTCTGCTAGAAAGCTGAAGATGAAAAGGAATTTCACCTTTCAACACGGCAATGACCTCCAAGCATACATCCAAATCAACAAAAGAATAGTTTCACTAGAAGAAAATTATAGTTTTTAGTATGGCGCAGCTAGAGCCAAGACCTAAATCCAATAGAAAATCTGTGGGGTGACCTGAAGAGGGCTGTGCACAAGAGATGCTCTCACAATCTGACAGATTTGGAGTGCTTTTGCAAGGAAAAGTGGGAACATATTGCCAAGTCAAGATGTGCCATGCTGATAGACTCCTCCCCAAAAAGACTGAATGCTGTGATTAAATCAGAAGGTGCTTCAACAAAGTATTAGTTTAATGGTGTGCACACACAACAACGTTCGTAGGTTCATGGATTCATAGGTGTATACTAGACTAATGGCCCTGGAGCCTTTACAAGCCTAGTCCATAACATTACCCCGGCATCGTGCCATCCAACCTTAGTTCCTAGTACCTCTGTCGAGTAGAGCCACTGAAGTGATCCCCGAGTTGAATTTTCTATTTCCCATCCACTCATCAAGATTTCTTTTGAAGAGGGCCAGTGAGGTGCTCTGCTTGACATGTATGAGAAGTGTATTCCATAGCATGGGCAGTCTCTGGGTTATGAACCTGTCCCTCCAGCATGTTCTGTTCATTGTGGTAATGAGGTTGATGTCTCTGGACCGTGTGGTGTGGAGAAATTGGGATTTCTTTAGATGTAGCATTTCTAACAGAGCTTGGTCAGACATGGCTTTGTAAGTCAAACAGAGATCGCCTTTAAGTAGGCGATATGCGACAGAGAATAGTTGGAGTTTTTTGAGTCTGTCCATATAGGACAAGTGTTTAAGGCCTATGATCCTCTTTGTGATGCACTTTATGGCCTCTCCAGTTGTTGCAGGTGTCCAGTGAGGTACATGCCAAATGGGGCTTTGCACTCATGCCCCTGTTTTTAGGCCTTTGTTTCCCATCATTTTGGGCTTTGTCCCTGATTCTTGAGCAAATGTATTCGTTTAAGGATGTGCACACTTAATGCAACCAGCGTGTTGTATGTTTTTTATTTTTTATATTTTTTCCCTAAGAGATTTGTTTGTTTTTCAATTGAATTGTACAGGTAATAGGTCACATTAAAGGTGGGAAACGTTGTGAAATTATTTATTGAGGTCTCATTTTTTATATCTCAAAAAACTGGCATTTTAACAGTGGTGTGTACACTTTTTATATCCACTGTACAAAGAAAAATGCTGCTCATAACATACATTCTCCACATTGGAACTAAAATCAAAGGAAACAAGCATATTAGGTAAGAGGACCTGTGACACAAATGTCCAAAAATATACACATTAATTTTATATACCTATATAGCTGAAACCTAGTTTTTACTTCTAATGTTGTGGCTACTATAATGAAATAGACTCCTCAAATTTAAATTAAATCAAAACACACATGGGAGAGAGAGATTTAAACACACAGGCATTATCCAAAAGTAAGAATATAGCCTTAGTATGTTGAACGACTTGGCAACACACACACACACACACACACACACACACACACACACACACACACACACACACACACTACTACTAACATCTAAGAGTCATACTGCTACTTTTTCACTATGGAAATTAGCAGTAAGTGGCAGTGATTTATAAAAGCTATACTGCATGAAACTGGATCTAAACCTACTTCTATAGATATTTAATATTAAAAGCGTTATGTTATGAAGACAGTATACTTACCCTGGCTCTCTTTCTTCGGTGTTCCATGCTTCTTCTGTGCAGCTGAGTATTCTATGCAATAACATCAGGAAGTATTGAAAAACAGCAGAGAGTAAGATCTGTTGATGGAAGAAACTGACAGGTTGAATACATTGTAGCTAACAAATGTTCTAATGCAGTACTTAGGTGGTGCTTGCTGTTTAGCTTTATCCTCCCATTGGTATAACAGGTCTGCAAAAGTAGAAAGAACCACTGTGCTACAAAATAAACCATAAAGCAACAATATATGAACCTGCAAAAGCTGAACCAGAGAGAGCTGTTAAGGCAAAGCAAAGCTGTGCTTGTACAAGGCAAGTGTTGCTTTTTGCATATATATTTTGTCAAGTATGGCTGCTTTTAACTACTATTGTAGTTGGTGATATAATTTGAAGTAAGTTGGCCAGTACTTCTAAGTGTTTCCTGAAGGTGTATTGAGAGGGGTACTTCAACGGAAAGGCAATTGTTTGACTGAAGGATTGTTAAGCATTATGGGAAACGCACCCATCAGCACAAATTCAGAGCAGAATTTAACACATTCTGGCTTCCTTTGTGATACCAATTTCAATATAAAATTGACTATTGTATAGGTTCCCCATATATGTCATATACAGTGATCTTTCTAACCATGAAAGAAAAAAGTCATGTAATCTTGGTCAGTTGAAGTGTGTTATACGTACAGTATTCTGATGGATATTTGCTCAGAAAACTTATGTGCCTGACATTATTTAAACAGTTTGCATAGAGATATATGATTGTCAGGTGTACAAGAAGCATGCTACATTGTCAAGGGTGAGACTGGTGGAACAAGGATTTTTCAGGGCTACTCATGAACAAGATATCAAGTCAACTGGTTTCCACATCTATAGAGCAGTGCCTAAAGAACAGAGGAAGCAAAAAAAAAAAAAAAACTCCTTAGTGAGTTATAATTTAAACAGCACATGCAGAAACAAAAATACATTCAAGATTACATAACATAAGCATTGGATAAAAAATCTGATGTACATTTAAAAGTTTCATTATATTACTATATAGTTTACAGTAGTAGTAAAGTGAAAATGAGGACAGTAATTCTTCTCTGTGATACTATTTTCAAAAAGAACAAAATATATGTCTAACATGGATTAAAAAAAACAGTAAGTAATATAACATAGGATGCAACAATCTCAGCTATGCTGAAAGGTTATATACTGTCTGTTTAATGTTTATGCTGGCAAAAAAGAAGAGGTGAGAGAGTATTTGGATATTAGTATTAGAGCAAGAAACAACTAAATAGAGCTTGTTTTGTATGGTATGAAACCAATAGATGAGAAGGAGAAGTTGGAGAAGATAGATGTGGAGGGAAGATGAGAAATGGGAGGTAAAGTCTGGAGAACATAGGATAGAAGGTATGATTAGAGGAAAAGTGCAGGTAAAAAATTTGGTAGGGTCAAAAGAGATGAGAAAGATAAAGTAGTAGGAGGGTATATCAATGAGGGACTGAGGAGAGAAGGAATTATTGGATGCAAGGGAAAAACTGGTTCAGGGGGGTTAAGTGCAATGGCAAGACCAGTTTTTCTTTACGTGATCTCGAGTGGTTTTAAATTGTTTAGAGTATTTAAGGGACCTAATTTCTAAGGTGATTTGGTTCCAGGATATGGCAGCTTTATAATTATAGAGGAGGCAGCCAGTTTTGATCTTGGGTTTATAAATCTGTAGCAGGTCTTGGTCAGAGCTACGTAGAGGCCTCATAGTTGAGTATTTAGATATAATAGAAATAAGGGTGGGACAGAAGGAGGACAGGTATATTATTGAATGAATAACCTGGAAGTGATGTAGTAGGAGCAAGTGGGGAAGGTCTATCCAGTTTAGTTGCTTAAGGGATAGGCAGTGGTGAGACTTATAGGTTTCGTTAGCAGCAAATCTGGCCACCTTATTGTAGGTAGTTTCTAGTTTGGTGAGGAGTGAGGTGTTCAAATTTGTATGTGGCAGCTGCATAATACAGTAGGAAGAAGAAATGCAAGCGAGAGAGTTATTTTAGCGCTGTTAAAGTATTTTTTTTTTGCAGTAAAGGAGTCCTAGTTTCTGGTGTCTTTTTGATACAATTGGTCACATGTAGATCAAACTTAAGTTGGTCTTCTATTATGACTCCTAGCAGTTTTGTGCTAGGTTTGACTGTGATAGGTGTGTTGTTGCTAGATAGTGTAGTAAAAGTAGATTTGAGATTGGAGAGGTTCTTGGGGAGAAAAAGTAAGAACTTATTTTCTTAGTGTTGAAAATAAGTTTATCGTCACTGAGCCATGTTTCTATGGTGTTAAATGAAGTCTGGGTAGTGGAGTGAAGGTCAGAGCGATTGTCAGAGATGGTGATAACAGCAGAGTCATCTGCATATTGTATAAGTGATAACTGGGGGCAAGGGGTATGTAGTAGATTAGTAATAATATTAAAGAGTAGTGGCCTGAGGATAGATCTTTGGGAGACTCTCATTTCCACTGTGAGGGGGGGGGGTAGAGCAGAGAGCCATTTGACAGACTGATGATGATTTGAGAGGTAGCTAGAAAACCAGGAGATGGTAGAAGAAGAGAAATTGAGGTTTGACAGTTTGGCCAGGAGAAGAGAATGGGAGTCTCTATCAAACACTTTGGAGAGGTCCAGGAATAGACAGGAGACAAGTTTGTTGTTGTCACCAGCAGGACATATGATATTGATGAAGGATATCAGTGCAGTTGTGGTACTATGTTTGGGGTGAAACCCATGTTGAGTGGGCGTAAGTAGGTTTTACTGAAGTTGATAGTGCATAACCTGATTATGAATACATTTTTCTAAAATTTTTGAGAGGGGAGACAGAATAGCTACTGGTCTGAAGTTGGATATGTCAGAGGGGTTTCCTCCTTTGTGTATGGGTAAGGTGTAGCTAATAGCTAATGCCAAACCTCTATCTTTCAAAAAAAAAACATATTACAGTCATTAGGAATGATAAAGATAGTAGTGCATCAGCACAGCACATGAGAATTGAAGGGTCACAGCATGAGTTTAAATTTTTTGTATTAGAAGTTATTGATGAAAATATTAGGGGTGGTGACTTAAAGAATAAAACAGAAATGGTGGGACAGAAGTGGATAATGTATTTTAATGCAGATAAATTCACAGGGATTAATGATGTATGTCACTTAAAGCTATGTTACATGCATGCACACTTCCACACTGATATCTATGTGTTGTTATATATATATATATATATTTTTATTACTTTTTATATTGTGGTCTTGTATGCACTTTGTGAAAGGTAGATATTTGTCTTTGGCTATTAGAGAGTACTAGGAAATGATTGGCTAATAAATTATTTAAATTGTAATTAGATGTAATATGAAGTAGTCTGATGAAGTGATTGCCTGATCGTGAAAGTGCTTAGTTTGTTTAATAAAACTTTTAGTTTATGGCTGTGTTGGTTCGGTACTGTGTTTCTTTTGTGCTAATGATAACTGTACCCTGACCTTTGTACATTGTTACTTAGGTTATTTATGCCTGATGCACATTTGTGGCCAGCCTAGTACTGGCTTTGCAATCACCACTTTTATGTAGCATATCTGTTTTACTCTTGTCTACTGTGTTCTTTAGCTATGTGCAAAGTACTTCTTCTTTGCCAGTGCCACAGCATATTGTGTCCACCTCCATTTAGCATGGTCATCCTCTGCTTCTGGCAATTCTACCAAATACTTGATTGACTGAGCTTCCACTTCCTGTTGTGCTGGGCGACACTGCTCCTGCAAGTACCCACCTTTCATAATTGCCTTCCAAGTATGATATTGTGTAGCAATGAACACACTGAAACTATTTTGCACTTGTGTCAGGGTCATACAAAAGAGCACCACTGGAAGAATCCAGACCGCAACAGCATGCTTTCTTCAGCCCAGACCTATGGTCTTTCATGTTCCTTGTTTGAAAATGGGCAGAGTTGTACCCCTGGTATTTTTGATTTTCTGGATTTTGTTATGGATATCATCAGATTTTATTTAGTACGTTTTATATTGTGGTCTTGTATGCACTTTGTGAAAGCTAGAGATTTGTCTTTGGCTATTAGACAGTACTAGGAGATGGTTGGATAATGAATTATTTAAATTGTAATTAGATGTAATATGAAGTAGTCTGAGGAAGTGATTGCCTGATTGTGAAAATGCTTACTTTGTTTAATAAAACTTTTAGTTTATGGCTGTGTTGGTTTGGTACTGTGTTTCTTTTGTGCTAATTATAACTGTACCATGCCCTTTGTACATTGCTACTTGGGTTATTTATGCCTGATGCATATTTGTGGCCAGCCTAGTACTGGCCTTGAAATCACCACTTTTATGTAGAGCATCTGTTTTACTCTTGTCTACTGTGTTCTTTAGCTATGTGCAAGGTACTTCTTCTTTGCCAGTGCCACAACATATTGTGTCCACCTCCATTTAGCATGGTCATCCTCTGCTTCTGGCACTTCTACCAAATACTTGATTGACTCAGCCTCTACTTCCTGTTGTGCTGGACGCTGCTGCTCTTGCAAGTACCCACCTTTCATAATCACCTTCCAAGTATGATATTGTGTAGCAATGAATACACTGAAACTATTTTGCACATGTGTCAGGGTCATACCACAGGGCACCACTGGAAGAATCCAGACCGCAACAGCATGCTTTCTTCAGCCCAGACCTATGGTCTTTCATGTTCCTTGTTTGAGAATGGGCAGAGTTCTATACCTGATATTTTTTGATTTTCTGGATTTTTTATGGGTATCGTCATCCAGGATTCAATAACATATCCACCATTGCCAAGAAAATGCCCCTGGGTGAAGTCACACCTCAGAAAATGACATTACAGGCCACCAGTGTACCATATGAATATGCATTAACAAATTTCAAATAAACAAATAAATAAATAAATGTGGGGATGGTGATAACTACCGGCTTGGCTTGCAGACATATTGCAGATGATACCCTGTGCATAACAAACCACATAGCAGTTGATGGATTGATATCCTTTACAGTTCTTGTACTTCTTTCCCAGTTCACCTTCTGGGGCCATTAGTTCAATGTGGTACTGGCTATGGACCCAATACATTTGGGAAAGGGGCTATATCATAGCAATCTGACATGGCATTGACTCTCTTGTCTCTGGTACATGTGAACCCCATATGCTCAACCACATGATGAAGTGTGGCATTGAGAATCAGATGCAGTATTCTTGTGCAGATGCCTGAAATAAGCTCACGTTGATCACTGAAAGATCCCTGTAGCTAACAAATGTCACACATACTTTTGCTTCCACTGGGATAAGTATTCCATGTCTTTCACAGGGCTGCAGATGAGAACAACACAGGTCCACAGTTTCTTGCATGACATCCATATCAACTCAGTAACTGTCTATAATGTCAGTGTCATGGAATCCATGAACTGGTAAACCCAGTCAAATAACCCAGCGTCTCCAAGGAGACAATATCACAATCATAAATGACAGTGGCAATAAGACCCTCTTGAAGATGCCCATTTACTAATGCTGTGACAACCCCTAACATTTTGTTAGTGATTCCATTAGAAAGAACATATAATGTTCGTCTGAGTTCAACTATAAAGCAGGTGCAACTTTGTTGCACAGATTTTATGCAGTTATGAATCATTCTACTTTCTTGTTTTGCATCATTAGCATACATCAAGCAGTAAATTTTAGTAATGTTGCTCAACACCATAGCATTATACAACTATTCACTTGTACCATGCTCGAACCTGTTGTTCAGCATTCCCCAGGTGTGGTAAAAATGCTTCTGAATCCTACATACTCTGCCAGTGGCCACTCATTGTGCAAATTTGCTTAATCCAATGCAGGTATTTTTTCTAAATCCCACACAATTTTCATAGTAAATTTGACCATTGCTGGAATTTCTAAGATAATTATAGACTGCTAGATGTTGACATCAGTCAAATGGCTTGCACTTTTTCATCAGCTTGACATTGTTAGCCCACAGTGTGTATGGCTGTAGTCTTATAACATTCACACTTTAAGGAGCCAGGAATTAAATAGAGCACACTGCTTGCAAATTTCAGTCTTTGCCAGTGTTAAGAAAAAAAAATTACCATGTTTTTCTTTTATTAGCTAAACAGTAATTGATTATGTTTATATGCTTACACAAATCATGTTCCCATAGAAAACTATCAGCAAGTCCTTCTCTGGTGGGTGTTCAGTCTCAATGAATGCTAAAGGCCCAAATCTAATGAACTTACCGCATATCCATAAATCAAATGGGTCTAGGGCTACCCATTCCATGGACTTAATATGGCCTGCAACTTAAATAGGACATGCTAGAGAGACAGATTTATCTCCCAGTGACTGCAAGTCTTTGAAACAGGCTACCAATTCATGTGAAACAGAGTACCTTTATGGTGCTGTTCAAGAGGAACCTGGATGAGTGGATGTGGCACAAAAATTCTTACCGGGGATAGCATCCGCAACACTCCTGGACATGGACAGCCATCACTAAATGCAATCTTGTGTATTGACTGGTATCTCTATGGTATTACATTGGATTGAAATGGCTAGGCTTAAAATAACCTCTGAGTCGATAGCCTAGTAATCTCCTATGATCCTAAGATCCTACGCAGTTTTTTTTTTTGTTTTGTTTTGCTTTCAGCTTTGTTGTGCTTGGGAGATAACCACAGTTCTGATGACCATGAGCACTGGCAATATGCTAAATTAAAAAAAAAAAACAACTATGGCAAGGGAATTACTGATTTTTAAATTCTAAAGTATAGCAAGTTAACTATTCTGACTGCTTTCATGTATTCACTAATTTAATTTAATTTTTTTCTATTATATTTGTTAACTGGGGTAGTTGAGTGACCTAAGTGGACCCATTTAGCCATAGCCAGCCTTGCACCAAGCATGTTTGCATAAGTATACAACAGACATTTACAAATTATACAGCTGTGATAAAACTGAGACAGTATACTCAGAATCAACAGTGTGATAAAAAATATTTGAAAATAAACGCAGTAAAAACAGCATAATGCCAGCTTAGTACATCCACTTACATATCATTATGTGCCAGTAGTAAGTCAAAAAAGATTCAGTGATTAGGGTTTGTGCAAAACTGCGAGGAATGTTGAGAATCAATATATAATTATATCATTGCTAATTATTTAAAGTATGATCAAGTTTTGTGAAAGTGGTGAAGGTTAATCCTGAATACCTCCAGTGACAGTGTCTGATGTTACATGGAAAACAGTCCCAAAGTTTTGGGTCAAGGAATGAGAGTGGGCAGTCAGTGGAGGCTAATTTATTTTTAGCAGTGTGCCTTTGAATGTAGAGTTATATACAAGGTGTGTAGATGATAAAGAATAGTTTTTATTTACAATCTTGATAAAAGTATGGATAGAGTGTTATTATGTAGGATTTAGTGAAGGAGTGGTTATATAGACAGATGTCTGCTTGCTAGCGCACATGTAACCACTCTGTATGCTTGGGAGGGATACAAGGATGTTCTACCTCAGAGGAGAAAATAAAGTGACAGATACTATTAGACATGATTTGCAAACTGTTGGAAGGGCAGATTATACTCTATTTGTGAATGGAAAATATCTTTACCAGTTTCTGCCTCTCTTCAGGTGTGACAAACTGTCAGAGTTTGTGCTGACCACAAATGATTATATTACTTCGTCATTATGCTATCAAGTTGTTTGACATATTCGATGAAATGTCAAGAGTAAAACTGAAAGCTTATAACCATTATATTCTGAACTTTTATAATGGTCATATTAGAGCTGTGGGAGTAACTGTAGATGTTCTTGTAAAAATTGTAGCATTTTGCCTTACAAACAAGTCATGAAAATCAGAAGCTTATGGTACTAGGAATGCTCATTTTACACAGCATTCCTCCTACTCTTGCCTTTATATGGGTATTCTTTAAGCTGAAGCTAGATATATAGGTAACCTTCCAGGATGCGAACCATTCTAGACTTACAAAATAAAACAGATTAATCTGAAAAAAAATATTTCCTGGGGATTTAATAAACTCCGTGTAGGCATAGTGTAAAGCCTACATGAAATGTACCATGTCAGTATACGTGGTACACTCTCAGTAGCGTGCCATGCATATTAATGAAGGCGGGTTACTGAGGAAGTGCCATGTAACACTGTTATTGAATCAGTGTAGGGAGTGTGTTACTGTGTCTGGAGATGAGTAACACCCCCCTGCACTATCAAAGTGCTAGACCGCAATGCACAGAAGCGTAATAAAGTGTTATTATATATTTTTTTTATGTTTGCGCGGTGCGGTGTGGCACACAGCATTGGACACATGCCAGACATCTAAAAATAGACACCAGCTACATTTAATTAAGAAGGAAAGGTCAAGTGTAAACATAGTTGAGAATGTTTGCATGGCACATTTCGGTGCTCAGCAGTGCTTAAACATAGCTGATAGGTATATGTAAAAGTACAGAAGCATGCCACATGACCAGGTAGCCAAATGGTTAGAGTGACAGCCTTATGTGCACTAGGTGCAGAGTTTGAATACACAGACAGGTTATGTTGTAAATACACATTATGAGAATTATTTTAAATCCCAATTAAATGTTGTTTGATTACAAAGACAGTTTATTAAATATATTTTGCAAATACGCATTTATGAGAAGTACTATTAAATCCATGATTAAATTTTGTATGAATATACAAACAGGTGATTAAGCATTTATATTGCAAATAGACATTATGAGATGTATTTTTAAATCCTGCTTTGCTGCAGTCAGCTAAGCCCTGCTAAGCACAGCTAAGCCTTGCCAAGCACTGGTTAAACAAGGAATGTTTTAGCAGTGCTTAGCACATTTGCATGTTACTAAGCAGTATGAAGAACTGCTAAGCAATACCAGTTTAAGCATAGCTTAGCTCAGTTAAGCCGGTTTGCACACCGCTAAAAACTGCTGAGCAGTACCACTTTAAGCACTGCTCAGCTGAGCTCAGCAGGTCTGCATGGCACTAAGCAATGTGCTGCATTGTTATAAATTTCCCAGTGATTGTAAAGTGCAGGAAAACAAGCTTATTTAAGTGCAACAGGCAGGAATGCAGCAGAATCAGCTGGAGTTTGAACCTGGTAGGAGTTTTGGCAGGTGTTGGTGAGGGTACGCACTTGCGGGTGCAGCTGTGGGGCATCCTGTAGTCCAGGGTCATGGTTGGACTCCTTGTAAAACACCATGATGTCCGGCTGCTGCAGGGCCATTACCAGGGATCAGAGTACAAGTCAGAAGCCTGGGACCAGCAAGCATGTGATCTCACCAGTGCTACAGGTATCCCCCACACAGGTGAGCTGGTCCATCATCATTATGACTATCTGAAGCAATGGAAGAGGGGACTTTTTGACACCTGGGTCCATAATGCTTGAGACAAGAATACCCCCCCCCAAATTTGTAAGTACTGTTTGCATTGTTTTACCAATAGCTAATCTGAATGTGTGATAGCCAGATATGCATAATGGTGTGCTTCTCTCCCTACAGCTGCAGAGGAGAGAGCTTGCAACCTAGAGGCCCATGCAGGGTGCCTGGTCAGGTTGTGCTGTGAATGTGGTGAGTAGAGATATAATTTGCAATCTGTATTCATATAAGCAAGAAAGGGTAATGTATTAACTGCCATTAGGTATATACAGTTTTGATTGTACTGCACTGAATGTGGTCATAGACCTGGACTCAAATAAGTGAGTAATTCCAGACATAGTTCAAAAAAGATGAAATCATGAAACAGGATAATGTTAAAGAAATAAAGTTTCTACTTCATTAATTGAGGAATTACAGCTGTATTGCAACACTTGGATTATAAGAACTGTTCTGCAATAAAGACTGAAAAAAATATGCCAAACCCTGTATGAAGTCACCCCTAATAAAGCTGTGTTGTACAATACGTGTGTATTTTGGGGTGTTGTTCATGAAATCGAGTATTACATCTGCTGTGAACTAAGAACACAAAGAATACCACTAAGTGACTGAAGGTTAGCTAATAAAGAGTGTTTTGCTAAACTGCAGATTTGGAGCTGTACTGCAAGATATAATG
The DNA here is from genome assembly GCF_019279795.1 of Protopterus annectens. NCBI lineage: Eukaryota > Metazoa > Chordata > Ceratodontiformes > Protopteridae > Protopterus > Protopterus annectens. The sequence continues at coordinate 441,119,696 of NC_056735.1, read as the reverse complement.
CTTTATGATAGTTGTTCTGCACTAAGCTCTGATGCAATAATAGGAGCAGGCAAGGTATATTGTGTATATCAGGATTTTCTTGTGTTAACCACTGCATTTCAGCTATATGCATACCTCCTGTGAGGTATGCTGCTGCAGGCAAGTATGAAACTGTAATAGCTGTAGACTGCAAAAATACCATCTGCGACTGTATATGGGTCAGGTAGCCAAACCAGCACTCCGATATAGTTTGTACACATCACAGATATTTCCACCCTCTAGGGGGTTATTGTCAACACCTGCATTCTATGTATTAATGCACAGTTCACCTACTATCTCTGTTATACATGAATCTCATGCATGTGTGTTCAAGTGTCACTGCAGTCAACTCTACTTCTATTACCAGGTCATATTTTGTTACCAGGTGAACTCTAGGCAAATATCAGTCAATCAGTATGCAGCAGTGGCTCAGTAGCTCAGTTTGATAAATGATGGGTCTGTTGTACATTTTGTCACACATAGACCAATGTTCAAATCCAGTGACAAGTACTACTAAATATTATTGAATCAGTTATGTATTGTTAACAAATGTTCTCCCCACAGTAATTACAGATACATGTCTGCAGTAGCCATTAGAATGGGCTGATAATCTGTGTGTTCAGATGTAACAGAGTGTTAACAGCATTGCTCAGCATTGTGATAAGACTTCAGAAAATAAAGAAATCAAGTACAACACTAATGAACGTTAATGCAATAAATAAAATGTGCAATCTTGGTATGGATGTATGCCTGGTGTGTCTGTGAATGTCTGCTGATAGTCTAACCCCATGCCTGCCAAGAATGGCATGATAGTCGTAAACTCTCTGTACTGTGCATGATACATGTCTCTCAAGTGTCACTCATCGTCAACATGAATTATGTCAATAGAACAGTCATACTACATCAGTCCACAGTACACCTTGATAGTCATATATGTCCCCCTGACATGTAATAGATCTCTGTAGTCATGTACCTGTAGGTGTTACAGCTTGACCCATACTGTCCCATGCAGATATCTTGAGAGGTATGTACATGCTGCAGAAGCTATAGGGCACTTGTATACATAAAAGAAGGGCAGACCTGTAGAGTATATAAGAGTACTGCTGCAAACAATATAGCCCATACTGTTATTAATGGACTGTATTTCTCTCTCCTTCCACCCCTTATCTGCATCATAATTTATTATTGTTATACATCAGTTATGGTTTACTATTAGCATATATTCTTATCAAAACATTATGTTGGGCCTTGTGTTTTATTATCGTTATGCATTACAATTGTTGAATACTAACATACCTTGTTGAATTACCTATCTTGTTGGCCTTATGCTGTAACTGTACTGACTGTTATTTCAGTTATTGTTGTGTTCCATATACTATGCAATGTTATGTTATTGGGTTATTTGCAACTTTCTGGCATGCTGTTATAACTAACCAAATGATATGTTCATTACTAACCTATACACTTTGAAATACCTCAACACCATAGCTCAATTGGGTAGGCCGGTTCTTGGCGAACCAACTACCCTACCTCAGCTGGCCATGGCACCAGATCCCAGCACGACTGGGACCCAAGCCAGTGGTGCCTCATCTGCTGGCCCTGCACCACCTGCAGGGGAACCAGCTCAGGGAATGGGGCCCATCCACTCTGGTTGCAGGGGTGCAGGGGGGTTTGTCACCCAGTATCAGCTAACGGTGATTGTGCGCAGGATTGTGCATCATGGCTATGAGAATCGCCTATGCTGGATTGAGGGTAGACTCACCAACCTGGAGGAGCAAAGTGGCCCCAGCGCCCAGCCTCCAGCACAGCCACTTTTGGAGCAGTGAAGGAGCAGTGTTGATTGCCCATGGGTGGGGAGGTCAGTCTCACTGCTGTTGTCTGGGGGAACATGGTTCTCTGATTCCACAACATACTCCTCGTCGAAGGTGTTTATCCCCTTCATGTGTCACACACTGCGCCTGTATGCTGTCTTGTTTGTCTTGTCTGTCTGCAAATGCAACCTCTCCTACCCAACGTACCTCCCATGTACCTATATCCCTTCCCTAACATACCACTCTCACCTTAAAAAAAAAAAAAGGGCACCTGTTCCACAAAAAAATATCGCCCCCATATGTAGCTCTCCAAATCGCATCTGCATCCACTGGACACAATTATTACATGAATTAATCAACACAGTTATGTTGTCCTCACCCCTCTGTCTGGGGTGAGAGGCACCAAAGTCCAAATTCTCTACAACCTGCACAGTTGTTGCTGTAGAAGAAATGGGGAGCTATTGTCCTTTCCTAAACCCATCCTGCACATCCCTACCTTCCTTTCAGTATGTTTTTCTCCTGCTTTTCCCCATTTCACCACTTTTCTATCACCCCTTTTTTCTTTTCTTTTTTTAAAATTAGTACGGATTTAAGTGGAACTAAGCCACGCAGCACTGCATGCCATGCAAAGCCATACAAAACCACTTAAAACTGCTTAAAAGTGCCTTAATTACCTTCTGTGTTTCTGACACTGTAAGGCACGTCTGTAAAATAATCACCCCTGGCAAGTCTCGAACCCAGGCCCAGCCAAATACAGCAGAGTACAATAACTCACTAGGTCACTCAGCTCTGAAGTAAAACAGGTGTTTCCATAAACATATCCTGATTGCCAATGACACACTGCTTGTACATATAATGGAAAAATTGGCTGTGTACTTGGGACTGTGATACAGACACCAAACCAGTACACAGCCAAATAAATAATGATGGATGTGCGTGAAACCTGGGATAGCAGGTATAGCTGACAACTGCCCAGACTGCTGCAGAATGTCCACAGTTGTGCCACCTACTTTTGGCACGGTTTTCACAAAAACTTTTTCTGTATGCTGAAGTACTGGCAAGTCAGTATAGACTGAGGTTAGAAAATAATGGCAGACAGTTCAGTGTCACACGTCATACCCATCCGAACACACATGCTAATGCGAATCCTGTGTAACAGACTGTATGCATGCACATATATCTTGCAAATACACCTGCTGCAATATTGACTCAGTAGTTCAGTCTGTTAAATTGCTAGCATGCTGCACATTTTGCCACCCACAGTCCTGAGTTCGAATCCAGTGTGTTACACTTCAATGACATGCTTGTGAATACAAAAAATAATGACTGAATCCTGCAAGTTTAAGCAAAACAGATTGCTGCTTCTGCATTCACTGCAGCCCTTGTTAGAACACCAAAGGCCTGTAGGTAGGGGCACACTGCACAAATATGTATTGGCTACCTATATGTCGTATACCACTCTCTGACTGGCACTGTTACATAACATATGTACCTTAAGGACATGCCTCAACTGGACTGTTATGGGTACCCTCACCCTGCCTCTGCTGTAACAATGGAGCTGACACCGCTCCCTCACTGACACATTCAGTTTGATGTCCTCCAATGTGTTCACACTCCCTGGTATGACTCCTGGGCAAAATGCAACAGCTGCAGCCTGCAGCATATGCAGCAGTATGTTCAGTTACCCGCTACAGACCTACTGTACCTCACAACCCCCTAGAACAAGGGATCCACACAACACCCATAAATAAAGGGGTGGGGGGGCAAAGGACAAGCAAAAGGCATATGTGTCACAGTCTTCCCCTACAAACATACACAGCTGATAGACCAGCAGCTATGGCAGCAGCATGCATATTTTGATGCATATGACGATTGACACTCACATGTGTCTTCCCCCTTACTGACCTCAACCCACATTGTTTAACAATGAACTGCCAGATAATCAGAAAATCATTTGGCAATGGCCAAACATAGCATGCAAAACTGTGGACATACCAGATAAATCCCAACAGTGGACAGTAGTTGTACTTACCATCTGTGATGATGTAGTCTCCACACCTCAGCAATGTCCATCTCAAAGACTAGACAAGGGCCCAAGGCCTACATGAAGGCCTTAAATATAGCACTATTGTTCATAGGTTCATAGGTTCATACTAGGCTATCTGCCCTGTGGCAATTATAAGCCTAGCCCGATTCTGTATGGCTTACGCCACCCCTTGATTTGAGTATACTGTGCCCTTTTTAAGGTTTAGTTTACTGTGCCTCTGTCTAATAGTGACACGGGAGTAATCCCTGGGACAAACCTACGATCCCCCATCCACTTATCGAGATTCTTCTTGAAGAGATTCAGTGAGGTGCTCTGCCTCACATGAACTGGAATTCTATTCCAGAGCGAAGGGAGCCTCTGGGTTATGAACCTGTCCCTCCAGCAAGTTCTATTTATTTCTGTGCTGAGGTTTAAGTCCCTCGAGCGTGTGGCTCTAAGGGATTTAGATTTACTGAGGTGGAGCATGTCCATTAAATCTGGATTTGACATAGCTTTGTATGTCAGGCATAGATCGCCTCGAAGTAGGCGGTATGCAACTGAGTAGAGCTGGAGTTTTTTAACCGAGCAGCATATGGCATCTGTTTGAGACCCTTGATCCTCTTGGTGAGATACTTTTGGAGTCTTTCTAATTGCTGCAGGTGTCAGGTAAGGTACATCCCAAAAGGGGCATTGTATTCTATGATGGGCCTGATGAGGGATGAATAAAGGCACGATTACCTCTCTTGATCTAGATGTGAAACCCTTTGTGATGAGGTGGGCTATGTAGAAGGTCTTTCTAACCACTTTGGCAATGTGGTTTTCAAAGGAGAGATTGCTATCAACTTGGGTCCCCAGGTCCCTAATAACTTTCTCTGTACTTAATGGGTTTCCGCCTATGTGGTAATTTGTGGGCACATTGTTTTTGCCAAAGGGTATGACTATACATTTTTTGGCATTTAGCTTTAAACCATGGCGCTGGCACCAGTTATCTGTCTCTGTGAGACCTTTTTGAAGGATGTTTGTGTCAGCTGGAGAGTTGATTATGGCGCCCAGTTTGCAGTCGTCTGCAAACTTGGTGAGCCACAGTTCTCTCACGTTTGCCTGTATCTCGGAAAAGTATATACCGAACAAGAGTGGTCCCAGGACAGAACCCTGTGGGATGCCACTTGTGACCGGTTTTGAGTCTGACATGGCTCCAGCAACTCTCACTCTGTGGGTTCTGTCATTGAGCCAGTTTGCGACCCATCTTGTGACATAGGGGTTTATATTTAAGCTGGATAGCTTATCTATGATGACCGAGTGGGGTATTGTGTCAAATGCCTTTGCAAGGTCCAGATAGGCTGTGTGGACTACCTTCCCTTCATCTATGGCTTTGGTGACTGTTTCAAAGAAGTCAACCAGGTTCAAAAGGCAGGATCTGCCCTTGACAAAGCCGAACTGGGTAGGATCTAGTGTCTGTAGGTCCCCAATGTCTTTGTTTATGAGCTCCATGATGATCCTCTCCATAGCCTTGCAGACTAAGCTAGTCAGGCTTATGGGGCGATAGTTTCCAGGGTCCGTAGAGGCTCCACCTTTGTGGAGTGGGACCACTGTTGCTGTATGCCATTCTGTGGGCACATATCCTGTAGTGAGGCTGAGATTGTATAGCTGTTTTATTTGAGGGATTAGTTCCTCTTGTAGTTCATGTAGGATGCAACCTGGGATGCCATCTGGTCCCATGGAAGCAGTGTTTTTTTCTTTGGAGAGGGCAGCCTTCACCTGAGCATCTGAGATGTTTGGAAGGCAGCCCTCTGCCAGGATAGATACTTGCTCTTTTGGGGGGGGGGGAAGTTTGCACTGAACCTGTCTGCCAGGATATTGGCGATGTCTGTGGGTTCAGTGTATTTTTTGTCGTTTAGAATCAACTCAGAACAAGTCTGGGAGTTGCATCCCAGGTTTCTAACATAACTGAAAAAAGCCTTATGATTGTCTTTGGTGTCCTGTGCAATTTTTCTCTCGAAGCTGGCCTTGGAGGATTTTATGAGGGATCGTAATTTTTTGCTAGTACTGATCAGAGATGCCTTCCCTATTAGGGATTTTGCTCTATCATGTAGTAGCTTCCTCCTTCTGTTGTACAGTTTATTTATGGCAGGGGTCCACCAGACTGGACGCCTGCCTTTGGATGATTGGGTCTTGGTTTTGTTTGGGATAGCATGATCCATGCATTCCTGGAGATTTATTTTATTTTATTTTATTTTACATTTGTTAACCGGGGGTGTCCGACTGAGCCGAAAAGGCCCTTTTTCAGCAGAGGCCCGGGGAGAAAAGCTCCACAAAGAAAAATTACAGACACATTTAGTTATTTAGACATAATCAGTATACACACAAATTACAAGAGACATGTTTTTACAGTGGTATGCGGCACAAACAAACAGTTACAGTGGAGAGAACAATCAAAAAAGATATTAATTTTAAAAATAAAGGTAAGTAATAGATTTGTGGTGTACAGCTGAACTTTGGAATGTAGGTAGAATACATACATAGTACACAGGTACAGTACATACATTGTAGATTAGCCAGTGTTTGTGAGTAAGATTGAAAAACTATTATAAATTGCTCTAGATTTAGTATGCATATGTTATCCGCTTTCACTAGCCTGGGGAGCAATCATGGCATTGCCAACTTTGCTTGAGATGTTGCCTGATGAGGTCTTTAAAGGAGGCTTTGGATGATGTGTTTTGAATGCGAGATGTCTGTAGAATGCATTTATATAGGATTCTGCAGTTTGGGCTGTAGTTTCCACTGGCCCTGGGGCCTTGAAGGATTCCACTTCGGTTTTGAGAAGTGAGAAGTTCGCTTTTGAGAAGTTTTTCACTGTGGTTTTCTGGGCTGGGGGTGGGGTCGGGATGTGGACATCCAGTGAAATTAATTTATGGTCTGATCTTACCAATGAGGGATATACTTCTGGTGTGGAGCATAGAGTCCCCATGTTGGTAATGATCAGGTCTAGTATGTTGTCCCCTCTTGTGGGAGTGGTGACCAGTTGTTCCATAGCATTTGAGTTTATAATTTCCAGGAATCTTTGGGCTAAGGTGCTGGGGCTTGAGTAGTGCTCCCAGTCAATGTTTGGGTAGTTGAAGTCGCCCAATATAATGGTGTTCGGAGAGATCTTCATGTTCTCCAATGTTTTCAGGAAGGCCGAATGGGATTCCTGACTTTGAGAGGGTGGTCTGTAGGATGCTATAAACTGAAAAGCAGTCTTGCCCACTGTTAGTTGCACATGGATGGTCTCCGATACTTCGTGCAATGCCACTAACCTGGAGGTGTGGATATCCTTGATAAATATGGAAACTCCCCTCCTTTTGTGGTTCGGTCCGGGTTTTGGGGCCGAAAAGCATGATACGAGGTATAGCCTGGTAGTGCTGGGGTGCTCTCTCAAGCCTTGAACCAGGTTTCTGTCACTGCACAGATATCGATGTTCTCCATACTGAGGAGAGCTTCGAGTGCGTGCATCTTGAGGTTAAGACTTCTGGCGTTTAGCAGCATTACCCTTAGTTTCTTGTTCCTTGTGCTGTCTATGGGGGTGGGTTTGACTTTTGAGCCTTGCCTAAAAAAGGCACTATGGGGGTGGCAAGAGCCTTTGCCAATATCCAAAAGCCCAGTGGTGACAGGTGCAAGCTGTCCCTAGCAAAGCAATGTGGCTTGTCAAGCATGCCATCCCAGGCTGACATACACTGGATCCCCTTTGAATGACACCAAAATTTTAGCCAATTGTTAAAATCAATCATTTTGTCTTTGTACTGTGGCATCATTCTAGGTGAGGGTAAGATGCTGCTCAAGGTCAGGGTCATACCAGCCTGTGCTACATGATCAGAGAGCTCCTCTATGTCTCTTTTCATGTAGTCCAGGGTGGTACGTCTCAGGTCATTCACACCAGCATGTACAATGACTGAGTCATATTTGTATTTGCTTTGGAGTGACCTGAGTGCTTGCGTTATGTGTCGGATCCTAGCACCCGACAGGCAGCTCATGTGACCTTCTCTTTATTCAGCCTGGTGAGCGGGACGTCAGTGTGTCTGACAATAGAGTCACCTATAACAAGAGTATCAGGTGTGTTATTCAGCCTTAAGGGCTGTGGCTGCTTGGCACACTGGCTTTGTGGGTTATGTGTTGTGTGTGTTTTGTTTTGAGGTAGCGTTTGCTTGGATGTCTGTTTTGGAGGTCTCTGTTGCTTAGGTAGATTTTTATTTAGAGCCTCCGAGTATGTTTTTGTGTATTTATGTGTTTGGTTCGCTGATGTGGTGGGACTATGTGATACTGGAATTGTGTTGTGTGAGATTACCTTCTCCTCCTGACTGGTTACACCAGTTTTGAGATGAGAGAGCTCAGCCTCCAGTTTGGCTAAATAGTTGCATCTCTCACATATATTTGAACCTGTTTGGAGGAGGAGAGGGTTGTCCATGTATATGAGACAGTTGTAACATTGCCTCAAAATTCCCAGATTGACCAGCTGGACTGGAGAGGAAACCATTGACTGACCTTTGGACATGCTAGAGTAACAGGGAAACTGAATTTGAGATGGACCAATAGAGGACAGGGTAATCGTAGAGAGTATAAGAGTAAGTAGTGCTTATGGTTTAATAGTGCTAACTTGTAGGATTACTTAATTGGACCAGTGAAGGGCCTTAGAATGAGAACATGGTGTTTAAATTGAGAGATAGAGCAGTTCTAAGGGAAAAAGTGAAGAGCAGACTTTGTGGAGCCAGGAATAGTTTAAACCCAATTAGGCGGCACTGCCCGTTGTTGCGCTATGCTCAAAAGCAGCAAAAACCCAGCAAAAGAGGGTTTTAAGAGAGGAAGATGAAGGAGTTTTGGAATTGACCCAAAATGGCCAATAAAACTACAGTTTCAAGTCAGTAACCACTCCCACAGGGGCAGGCAGGCTGCTCAATGTTTTTCACTGCCACTGATCAACAGAGAGACTTTCCTTTAGCCCAAGCAAAAATGGCCTCATAGAAACTTACAAACAGTTCAAGAACAGCAAGCCTGTAACTGAACTTTTTTAAATCTCAGAAAAGTGGGAAAAAAGCAAGATTTTTTTGTTTTTGGTTTTTTCAGAGATAGCAGAGGTTAACAAGTATCAACAAGTTATAACAGTGCAGTAAATGACCCCACACAAGAGTGCTAGGCCAAAGACAGATAAAATGCAAGTTTTGAGAAAAAAACTATTTTAAAAATAAGTGCAAACAGGAAATTCAGTAAACAGCTCTAGGTTGTGCTCTAAATACAGTTGTGCCATGTCATTGGCTAATGAAAGTGCAATTCAGCTGCTCTGGATGAAATTAGCAATTCAGCTGCTCTGGATGAAATTAGCAAGTTTGAGCCACCGATTGGTGCACAGGCAATCACCTATTATTGAGCATTACCTACAAAAGGCAAGCAGCTGCCTATGGTAAACAGGTTTGAAGCTTGCTTTACCAAGACAGACAGTGATTTTGGAAGGATTTTCCTTCAGGATGTCTGCACAAAAAGGATTACAGCACTCTGCCAGGTATGTAATACAAGCCCCCATTTAATGGGGCACAGATAGGAGGATGCATTTATGGGGAATAGGGATTACAACAGTAGGCCTGTAATACAACTCTGGCAATGACATGTTGGTGACAGTCTGCTGTACAACAGCTACAGGCATGTCTTTCAACTCTGCCTGTTGTGACACAGATCATAGCTCTGGCCTTTGCACTCTCTCCTACAATGTTCGGCTCTTGTACAAATGCTACTCGATTGTGTGTTAGACAATAGTGACAGTAAGTGATGGTGGACACATCTGGCATATCACATGATGTACTGTTATTCAGCTTCTCTCAGTCTGTGAATGTCACACAGGAATACTTCAGACATTGTATAAGTGTCCTTGACTGTCCCTGATGTAATCTGGCTAGGTCACTGTTTCGTCGACATTCATATTTCATCACTTGAGAGATATGGCTAGCATACCTGCCAACTTCTTACAGCAGGATTTCAGGTCATAGCCATTAATAGTGGGGGGGGGGGGAGGACAGGCCGAACCTCAGTGGCAGAGTGTACATATTGATCATACAAAGTAAGGGTATGAATACAGTAATAGACATTACTTTAGCATAACTGCTTTCTGAGGGTTCTGGCATATGACAGCCACATTACCCACAGTCTAAGAACAAGCATCAATTATTGTCCAACAGTTTGCCAGACAGCCACATGTGTCTGGCAAAGGGGCCACATATAATAGGTACAAGTATACATTCTGCAAACATCTGTGTACTGGACAAGTAGGACACCTACAGGGAAGATAACCTGCAGCATGTTTACATTGCTGTCTGTCATTATGGCACACAAATGTTGCTGGACAGTCTCCATATACTTGTAATAAAACACACCTGTTTGTCGAACAGTGGCTTTCTGACATGGTACTGGGATGTTCCCCATAAGGGACACAGCACAGTAGATGGCATTGATGGGAGTGGAGACACAGAGCACAGTCCATCATGACACACAGGGACATACCGGTATTGCTACTATGTTGCTGATAGCCACATACATTCTGTGTTGATAGATGGCAGGTAAGACATGTGAGGAGGCAGTGGCTAGTGCAGGCCAGTTTGGATGTGCAGGGTCTGTACATAATGGAGAGCAATGTATGTGGTCCTGTGGTGTATTCCCCTATTCTTATCTTCCAGAAAGGATGTGTAGATGGAGGCACCCACCATTTTCAGCTGTGGAAAATGATGTTATCCTGGATGGTCTCAGACCTCATCACAACATTCTGCTGTCCAGGAGTTGCCAGAATCATGAACAATGTGCAACATTGTGGGCTGACTTCATCATAGTAGTTAACCACGTAGGACTACAAGACAGAATCTATGAGCAGGTCCAACACTGAGCAACTAATATGGTAAATGCTGCATGGCAAAGGGCATCTGCTGTGGCCAGGGACCATACTGCCACCAGTGGAGGGCCTGCAGCAGTAGAACCGCTCTCGGCCACAGAGGAGTTTCTGTCGAATCTGGGATCAACCACCAGCTCCCAGGCATCCATCACCTCATACATCATGGAAAAGGGTGCCACAGCATCCACAGCAGAGGAGCGTCCGGGTAAGCCTCCTGTGTTCATCACTGTAATACTGTATCAGGAATTGTGGCAGCCTCTGCATACCAGTACATGGATGTCAGGTCAATCTGCACTGGGGGGGGGGGTTGTTAAATGCACAGTTGTGCACACATACTCAGAATGTTAGCAATGTAGGCAGTATCACAGTACCTACTATACATGTTGATATACATACATATTATCCTGTAACAATGCCACATTTGGTATTGCTGACAATACCTCTCTCTCACATTTCCATGGGTACGTCAAGTGTGGTCAGACTCCAACGTCCTGTACCCAGTGAGTGTGATACTGTTTTTGTATGGATCATATATACCCTAAGAATATTAAGGGCTGCCATTTTGCTGTAGACATAACTGATATGCTTATCCAGAATACACTACTTGTGATGATAGGGGCCATAGTGAGGCACAGGTGGAATTGTTGGTAGCTGAACCTGTCCCATGGGTTGACATCCCACGTTCTCCCCCATTGCCCTGACACACAGTCAGTATGTCCACACATATCCAGTCCTCTGCAGCCACAGATATCAGGCAGTCAGAGTGTGGCAGCTACTCAAAGGGCCTTAAAATGTATAACCATTGCACACAGTTAGGTGAGACAGACAAATTGCTGCAAGGGGGTATACTTACAAACACACACACAGAGTTGCCCTTTTTGAGATTAGAACCATTGCTTATCTAATAGTATATATTATAGTACTGCATACTTGTCACATGTGCATTGGAGCTTATGCGTTGTATGAGTGTTTGCCACTTCTGTTAAGGTGAATGACATCAACAGGCCATGTAAAGGAGGCCAATGGGGGGTTGACAGGGCCTGAAAATGTTTAACCATTGCACACAGATAGGTGAGACAGACACCCTGTTGTGAGGGGGTATAGTTACTTACACACACACACACACACACACACACACACACACACACACACACACACACACACACACACACACACATACACACACACACACGCACATATGCACATATACTGGGGATGCACAAGCCTGGATAAATGGGGAGGGTTGCGTCAGGAAGGGCATCCGGCGTAACATTTTGACAAATCATACATGTGGACAACAGTACAGATATGCATACTGCATCGGTCGAGGCCCGGGTTAACAACGACTGCCACCAGTACTGTTGGCCAACAGGGTGCTGGCAGAAATAAGGCTACTGTTAGCCGAAGGAGGAGAAGAGGGGGAAGGCATGCCCGAAGGCAGGTAAAGGCTAGGACTGTGATAGTGAGGGTCGGAACTTTGAATGTTGGCAGTATGACTGGTATAGGAAGAGAGCTAGCTGATATGATGGACCAAAGGAAGGTTAGTATATTGTGTGTTCAAGAGACCAGATGGAAGGGGAGCAAGGCTAAGTGCATCGGAGGTGGGTTCAAATTGTTTTATCATGATGTGGATGGGAGGAGAAATGGTGTAGGGGTTATCCTGAAGGAACAGTAAGCTAAGAGTGTTTTGGAGGTGTAAAGAGTGTCGGATAGAGTGATGTTTATGAAGCTGGAAATTGATGGTGTAATGATGAATGTTGTTAGTGCATATGCTCCACAAGTTGGGTGTGCAATGGATGAGAAAGAAAAATTCTGGAGTGAGTTGGATGAAGTCATGATGACTGTACCCAAGGGTGAGAGACTGGTGATTAGAGCAGATTTCAATGGACATGTTGCTGAAGGGAACAGAGGGGGTGAGGAAGTGATGGGTAGGTATGGTGTTAAGCATAGGAATGCAGAAGGTCAGATGGTAGTGGATTTTGTGAAAAGGATGGACATGGTTGTGGTGAATATGTATTTTAACAACGGGAGGAGCATAGGGTGACATACAAGAGTGGAGGAAGATGCACACAGGTGGATTATATCTTATGTAGAAGGGCCAGTCTGAAGGAGATTGGAGACTATAAATTGATGGCAGGGGAAAATGTAGTTAGGCAGCATAGGATAGTGGTTTGTAGAATGACATTGGTGATCAAGAAGAGGAGGATGAGTGTGAGGGCAGCACCAAGGATCAAATGGAGGAAATTGAAAAAGGGTAATTGTGAGGTGGAGTCCAGGGAAGAGTTAAGACAGGCACTGGATGGCAGTGAAGAGTTACCGAATAGCTGGGTAACTACAGCAGAGCTAGTAAGAGAGATGGCTAGAAACGTGCTTGGTGTGACATGTGGAAAGAGGAAGGAGGACAAGGAGACCTGGTGGTGGAATGAAGAAGTACAGGAGAGTATACAGAGAAAGAGGTTGGCGAAGAAGAAGTGGGATTGTCAGAGAGATGAAGAAAGTAGACAGGAGTATAAGGAGATGAGGTGCATGACAAAGAGAGAGGTGGCGAAGGCTAAGGATAAGGTGTATGAAGAGTTGTATGAAAGGTTGTACACTAAGGAGGGAGAAAAGGACCTGTACCGATTGGCTAGACAGAGGGACCGAGCTAGTAAAGATGTGCAGCACGTAATGGTGATAAAGGATAATGAGGGAAACGTACTCACAAGCGAGGAGAGTGTGTTGAGTAGATGGAAAGAGTACTTTGAGGGGCTGATGAATGAAGAGAATGAGAGGGAGAGAAGGTTGGATGATGTGGGGTAGGGAATCATGAAGTGCAGTGGATTAGCAAGGAGGAAGTAAGGACAGCTATGGAGAGGATGAAGAATGGAAAGGCTGTTGGTCCAGATGACATACCTGTTGAAGCATGGAGGTGTTTAGGTGAAATGGCAGTAGAGCTTTTAACTAGATTGTTTAATGACATCTTGGAAAGTGAGGGGATGCCTGAGGAATGGAGCAAAAGTGTTTTGGTACCGATTTTTAAGAATAAGGGTGATGTGCAGAGCTGTAGTAATGACAGAGGGATTAAATTGATCAGTCACAGCATGAAATTATGGGAAAGAGTAGTGGAAGCTAAGTTAAGAAGGGAGGTGATGATTAGTGATCAGCAGTATGGTTTAATGCCAGGAAAGAGGAAAGAGCACTACAGATGCGATGTTTGCTCTGAAAGTGTTGATGGAGAAGTACAGAGAAGGTCAGAAGGAGTTGCATTGTGTCTTTATGGACTTAGAGAAAGCATACGACAAGGTGCCTAGAGAGGAGTTGTGGTATTGTATGAGGAAGTTGGGAGTGTCAGAGAAGTATGCAAGAGTGGTGCAGGATATGTACGAGGGTAGTGTGACAGCGGTGAGGTCTGCGGTGGGAGTGATGGATGCATTTAAGGTGAAGGTGGGATTACATCAAGGATCAGCTCTGTGCCCTTTCTTATTTGCAATGGTGATGGACAGGTTGACAGACAAGAACAGACGGGAGTCCCCATGGACTATGATGTTTGCAGATGACATTGTGATCTGTAGTGAGAGTAGGGAACAGGTGGAGGAGACCCTGGAGAGGTGGAGATATGCTCTAGAGAGAAGAGGAATGAAGGTCAGCAGGACTAAGATAGAATATATGTGTGTGAATGAGAAGGAGGGTAGAGGAATGGTGAGGATGCAGGGAGTAGAGGTGGCAAAGGTGGATGAGTTTAAGTACTTGGGGTCAACAGTTCAAAGTAATGGTGAGTGTGGAGGAGAGGTGAAGAAGAGAGTACAGGCAGGATGGAGTGGGTGGAGAAGAGTGTCAGGAGTGATTTTTGACAGACGAGTACCAGTAAGAGTGAAAGGAATGGTCTACAAGAGGGTAGTGAGACCAGCTATGTTATATGGGTTGGAGACAGTGGCATTGACAAAAAGGCAGGAGTCAGAGCTTGACGTGGCAGAGTTGAAGATGTTAAGATTTGCACTGGGTATGACGAGGATGGACAGGAATAGGAATAAGTATATTAGAGGGTCAGCCCAGGTTGGAAGGTTTGGAGACAAAGCCAGAAAGGCAAGATTACGTTGGTTTGGACATGTGCTGAGGAGGGATGCAGAGTATATTGGGAAAAAGATGCTAAGGATGAAGCTGCCAGGTAACAGGAAAAGAGGAAGGCCTAAGATAAGGTTTATGGATGTGGTGAGAGAGGACATGCAGGTGGTTGGTGTGACAGAGCAAGATGCAGTGGACAGGAAGAAATGGAAACAGTTGATCCACTGAGGCGACCCCTAATGGGAGCAGCCGAAAGAAGAAGAAGAATATATATATATATATATATATATATATATATATATATATATATATATATATATATATATATATATATATATATATATATATATATATATATATATATATATATATATGTGCCACATACTGATAGATAAGGGTAATCATGTCTGAGGGGGATAGGGAGAGACACATACATGTACATAGCTGTCTGTATGCATGGAGATATATTCACATCTCAGTTCTTTAGGCAGATGAGGCTTCAGACATGGACCAAAATTAGCCAAGTGTAGGAGCATGCCCAGTGTGACCGTCAGCACTTCTAAGGTGACTCCGCCAGACTTACCTATACTCCAGTCCGGGATTTTGTGTTCTACAGCCAATTGGCAACTGCATCTGATTTAACAGTCCAGCACCTCCCTGATATTATGTCCAAGGGATTCCCCGTCTGTGAGCTGCACATCATAACTAAGTCATTCCTAGGGTGTGTAGAGATTGTAGTACACTGTACAGGGTTTTGCATCATATGTCTGGTACATTTTACACAGCGTTGTGATTTTCTGGTACATCAGTGGCAAACCATTACAGATTGATGACAGGAACTGATGAGAGATATTTGAGTTACTGACTCCATACACAGCAGACAACCCATGCTACTGCACAACTTGTTATTCTCTGCACTTTCTACATTTTTCTGACCACTAGTTAATCCTTCTCTTTATATGTTGGCCTTTGTCCCACTCCTGTTCATGGTTTTGTCCATATTTCCTGCTCTAAGTAGTTGTAGGTATGCCATGACTGGGATACATGATATAACACCACACACACAAGGTTGCAGACTTCACACATATTAAGACTCAACTATTATCTAAAGAATCTGTGTATATTTTAAAATATAATACTTTATCCCCTAAGGGGTTAAATGTTGCATTTAATTAGAGATTTTTATTTAATTGTTTAATTTAGTTTTAATTGTGTAGTTGATAGTTGTATTTAGGCAGGTGTGTATCTGTGAAGTTATACTCCTTGAAGGCTTGTGTAGCCGAGACGTCAGAGGAATAAAGTGTGCTGGTTCACTAGCTGGTGGTTATTTCTTTATACTAGTCCATTGTTGTGATTCACTATTGCAGACTTCATACCTCTGACTGTACATATATAGCAGGATGTCTAGCATTCCACCCCATATGTCTTCTCTGCTCCTCAGACAGTTGTGCTTTTTTGGTAATATACTGCTACATGGTGCCCATTGACTTGTTGTAGGTACTGACACAGTTATGTGATGGCCTTTACATTCTGCTGCTTCTCTGACTTTTACAACCTGCTGTTATACTAGCTACCTTCTAGGTTGCTCAGAGCATGTGTAATGTTAATAGCTGTGGCTCCCTGTCCCTCCATTGTCTGTGGCTTTATCCAGCTTTTTTGTAGTAACAAATAGTGACATATTGACAGTCTATAGGACTCCTACCATAGGAGTATCTCACAATCAAAACTGTAGGTGCAGCCAGCTTTGAACCATGAACACCATTAACCATGCTAATGTACTTAACCCACCAAGCCAAACCAGCCACCAGAAAGTGAAGCTTAATTCCTGACACTATCAACAGCAGACAGACATACACTTTGACCCCTCCATATTGAGGAAATAAGACATGTTGCCAGGTTGTTTGGGACAGCCTGGGATTGTGTAGTCTGCTGCTATAACCTTCCAAAATTACTGTTGCTACAGTTGTATGGGAACATGGCTGTGTTGGGGGTAGGGGACTCTAGCATTGACAGTCATGCGTCTGTCCTAATACCCTTCTGTTTGGCATTTCCCTCACATACTGCAGTATGTTTTGCTGCCTTGTGGCCTACTGCATATTATGGGGAAGCCAGTATTGGACAGAGAATTTCTGTTGTCCCACATAGCTGTTAGTTCTCTGCAGGTAGCCCAGTAGAAGACTCTATACCCTTGCATACATACAACAGGTTCATACATATGCTACCATATTCTAGTACCCCATATCTTTGTTGTAAAGAAGAGTGACTTAAATTGTGAATGCAACAGTTGAGATAACAGTGCTTCAGGGCTGACTTTGTCTGATGCATGCAGTACACAACCAATACATGGAAGGTGCAGGTTGTGTTATGTGGCTGGCATCCTTTTTACTATGTATGTGAGATGGAGTGAGGTGTCAGACCCTAGAACCCTAGGTTGTCAGTGCATGTGCTATGGATTGCCTCTTTGCCAAGGCCAGGGCATACTAGGGATGCCTACATCTGCCTACAGGGACTGGCTCAGGAGGTTCCTCCTCAGAGTTCCCTTGTGGGTGTGGCTGCGGGGACCTTGGCACTGGTCAGGTTTGTATGTTGCTTTTCTGTGATGATCCTGCCTCAGCTGTTTCTGCAGGATCATATTCTGTAGCGTGGCATATACTGTGAACATCTGTGCACATGTGGCTAGAGAGTACCGCAGATATATAGAGGCAGTGGAACTGTGATTCGTGCAGCCAAAACACATGGTCTATGATGCACCTAGTTTGTAAGTGTGCCTCATTATGGCATTCTTTGGTAGGTACCTGTGCATTTCTGGTGAGTGTCAACCTCCATGGTTCCAGGGCACAGCCAGCATCCCCAAGCAGACGGCTATATGGGATGGCCCCACTGGCAAACGTCTGTACTGCTCTGATGTGTGCCAGATATGGGAGTCATGATAACTGCCAGGGCTGCCAATACACACACTCATGATAATGCCCTGGGTATCGCACATGACCTGGCAGTTGAAGTGATACCCATTGCAGTTGACATAGACTCTACCCTCCTCATTAGGCATTGCTTTGATGTGGACATGAGTGCAGTCTATGGCACACAGTACCTCAGGGTAATGTGCTACATGGTGGAAGAGATGCATACTGCTGCCCCTCTCCTCAGGGGTGTGGGGTAAATAAATGTGCTCACTGGCATGTGTCTGCATGACAGCCAGGAACTGGTGGAGTATCCTGGATGCAGATGCCTGTGAAACCCCCATCATGTCCCCAGTTGGTCTTTGAAAAGTATTTGTAGCTAGTATTCTAAGGGCTACACATACCCTTGTTTCCACTGGGATGGGTTCCCCTCGGTTGGCTCTGGGTCTGAGCTGAGGGCGGCAGAGCTCAGTGAGTTCTTGTAGTATGTCCCTGTCCATCCTGTAGTGCTCTACAATCTCCAAGTCATATAGCTCCTGGAAGGTTACCCTGGGCCTGAACACTCTTCTCCTTCTCAGTCTAGGTCTATTGTCAGCAACAACATCAGCTCTGACCTCAGCCTCTAGCATATACAGATGTAGCAGAACAGCAGCAGCCCTTAGCATTCTGTCAGTTGAAATTCGCAAGTCTGTACTCCAATAGTGCAGAATATGGGTGAAAAATTAGATTGTAGGGTGTACGCATACTTTATAGTGGTGTGCTGTAGATGCATTCCACCTGTCACATATACCATTGAGGGGTTTGAATGTCCCAGTATCCATGAAACAGGGCTTATCAGTCATTTATACAGGATTGGCTTTCCCAGGCTATTTTTTTTTATGCTGCCTTACCTGCTAAGCACTGTGGCGCAGAGTGTAAAACTGCTGCGCTGGTGAACTGCTGTACTGGTGTGAACACTGATCAGCAGTCTGGACACACCCCCATGCACTGGCATGCTCAGCATAACTTAAACCAGTTGAAACATGTGTCCTGTAGCTAAACAAAGCTTAGCAGCACTGGGCATACCTTTCTTAGCTGAGATGAGCGGCGGACAAACGGGCACCGCTGAGCTACAATCTACTTAAATATACAGTGATACACCCCCTTTTCATGTCAGCGAGCTGTTCTGCAGACACCAACATGGTGTTGGGGCTACATGGGTTTTATCTGTGAGCATTGTGGCCCATTTTTTGCTGTTCAGTAACTCCAGCTCATTTGCATACAGATCCTTGCACATAACCTGGATAATTCACTATTCCAGGGCCTGCCTCTTTAGCAGCCACCGAAATCTACCATTGTACATACTCCATGCAGGGTCCTAAAATGCATTATTGACACAAATGTCTTATTTTTAGTTTCTAAACTTTTTTATATATATATTTTTTTGCATAACTCCATGTTTACATGCTGCTGCATGCTGCGCAAACATAATATGGGTATTAAAAAAACTATTATTTTTATATTATTTTGCATTAGTTTTTGGACTCACAGGCCATAGTTTTGCACATACTTGTGCCTACTATGACATTTCTGACCATCTAATTGGGCTTTTACAGCTCCTGTTCAATTTTTATATTTCTGTAAATAGAAATTTACCGTGTACACTTCTAACACCAGCATAGGTTCTGCATGAATACCTATCTGCTTCCTGGTTTGCAAAACAACCTCATTTACATGCAATTCACCTGCTTATGAGGTGATTTGCATGCCACAGACACTTCTCTGTCCACATGCTTGTGCACACCCCTCTGCTCTGTTTACTGGATCACACGGCTACTTAATTCCATGTTAGCTCCGTGCTACTCTGCCTACATGGAAAATCACACCATGTAAGCTTTATTGAATTCCCCCTCTCACACTTCTGAGATAAACATTTCTTAAATTACCAGCATGTAATCTGAAGGGTATTGCTCTCCTATCTAAGAATATTATAATATAAAACTGCAAGGTTATAATTTGGCTGCAACCAGAAGCAAGACTTTTGAACAGTCAACCTCTTAAAGCCAGAAATAATGGGGTCAAATGCCAGAAAATAGTGGCACATTAAAAATGTTCTTATAAACTCAGAAAATTGTTAGAATTACAGGCTTTGCATTAGTATTCATTTTTGGAAGGGTATGAAATGTAAACCACAAATATGTATGATTATTTAGTGGCTACAGTCCTCGATGATTCATCAGAAAATCACAGCATTTAAGAGGAATAGACCAAACATATGAGACAAAAGAATGTGGACATGCTGAAAAATGTGAAGAGTTAAGAGATATGCTTATGAGAAGTAGGTGTGCATGATGTAGCCTGCAGTGATAGTTTATGGACAAGAGAAATAAAATAAAAATAAGGGTTAAAAGATTTGAGATATTTATCTAATTCTAATAACTTTAGCTGCACAGAAATGGTTTAAATACTTTTTTTACGGGGTGTATGCATGTTAACTTAAAGTAAGACTCTTTCTGTCAAGCTTGTAATATAAATTACTTCTGTTATCAGTTTCACTTCCCTTTTGTGAATTTCATTCTTTCACAAATTGATGCAAGTCAAATTTGATATTTTGTACTGCTGAGATAGAAATGGTAACCAAGTTTTGGATCTGACAATTAGAAAAGGCATTCACTATAACATGACATCCTAAGGTATCTGCTAACAAGTTAATTAAATGAAAAATCAATAAATATTCAGCTTGAATAGATACACGTCTGTTTCAGTGAGGAATAAGCTGACACTGGTAAGACTGTAACTACAAATATATTAAATTTTTAATGGTAAGTGACAGGTGTGTTTTCTTCAGAACTGAACTGACTAACTTTTTTTATTTTTCTGAGTATCTGTTTATGTATATTTATCTATATATTTTATAGATTCATAGATTAGTACTAAGCTAACTGCCATTGCGAGCCATTTTAAGCCTAGCCAATTATCCCTTGTGAGACTCAATATATATATATTTTATAGATTCATAGATTAGTACTAAGCTAACTGCCCTTGCGAGCCATTTTAAGCCTAGCCAATTATTCCTTGTGAGACTCAAACCCTGCACCTTGTGTTTGCAAAGCAAACACCTTACCATTAGGCCAACCTCACACACACACACACACACACACACACACACACACACACACACACACACACACACACACACACACACACACACACACACACACACACACACACACACACACACACACACACACACACACACACACACACACACACACACACACACACACACACACACACACACACACACACACACACACACACACACACACACATTTTTTTTTCAGAATGGGTAATATTCTTTGACATTTAATAATACTATGAAGTCCATTGAGATTGTAAGAATAAATCTCATTTGCCATGAACGTGTCTTCTCCTGTTAATGTGATGAAAGAAAAAATAATATTACCTTGAAACAGCAGAGTATGCAAAAGCAGAATGATCATACACCATACCACATGATAAAAATATGAGGGTAGTTTAGATGAATTTGAGTAGCATCCATATTTTCATCTGAAATATTTTTGTAGCCACATTTATCACAAATAAAGCAACTTACATTGCTACTTTCAATGTTTCCATCATGCTGCTGTAGAATTTATTATATACTAGAAAAGAAATGTGTACATACCAGGCAGAAATATCTTCTAGAAGATGGGTGCCTGTGATATATGCAGCATGCATATCAAATATATAGTAAATTAAAAATTGAGAAAAATGTAATTTGTATTGTGATTGGAAAGACAGGCTCCCAAGTTGGTTTCACAAGGGCACTAGAAGTAAAATATCTTTTAGGAATATGTTAACATTGACAAAATTAGTGGCATTCAGAAAGAACTAACTGGATTATGCTATGATAAATAGCATGACTGATGCTGAGCAACATGGCCCAGTAAGAATTATATTACATATTTGTTGATGTAGTGTGAACATGTCTAGTACAACTCTATGTAGTGAAGCACAGACCATGCTATAAGTGGTCACATGATCCAGTACCCTCAATATGCAGGTAGCATGCCTGACAAGATGTGTGTTCGAATGCTTATGAAATTGTTGTATATGTGCTACATGAGCACAGTTGGGAACCCCTACAAAGTTTATACATCACAGTATCAAGTAATTTTATATTATAACAGGAATAAAAGAGTGTGATAAGATAGCACAAAAGGAGGGGGAAACCAAGTGGGAAAGCACATAGGAGGACAAAGGAAATGGAAGATATTGGGCCAAAAACTTTGGGATGCAGTGGATGGAAAGAGGGTATAAGGATGTCAGCAGGTGCAGGTACACAAGCATGTAACCCAAAGGAATAATAGGGTGGTAAAAGGACTAACAGGATGGTCCTGATGCAAAAGGTGGCCACATTGGATAGACTCAAACAGAGAGTGTGTGTTCAACTGGTGATGACGTTTGGACAAAAAATTGGGGTGGGGGTTAACACACAAGGAAAGATGAGGGATAGTTGGGAAAGAGTACATCTTGTCATGCTATGCCAATGGGGAAACTGCTCCATGGTCAGTGACCTCCTTGTTTGAAATCACAGGCATGATGTGCCACTGCTGGCTCTATGGTCAGGACTGGGTGGCTATGCAGCTTACTTTTTATATGAGGATGTGGTCCAGGGTCTTAATAAGGGTATCAAGCTACTGGACCACCTCAGCCCTTGTCAAGCACTGCACCTCATGTTGGGTGATCTAGAAAAGCACTTCTGTGCCATCCTTTGATGTAGAGGCTTAAGTACATACTGATATAGCAGCACCAGATGCCACCAGTCATCATCCAGCAGAGTGGAAGGTATTATGTTGCTGGGCACCCAGTGATTGGCACTGAGGCTGATGCATGGCATGTTGACCATTATTTCACCTCTGTATGCCCCATGGCTTATCCTGAAGACAGAAAAATGAAAATAAGTGGAGAAAAACAAAGTAACAAGACAATATTACTAAAAGAAGGAAAAACTGAAATACTGCTAGACACAAATTATGTTGTTATTCTGATGGAATACGCTGTATTAAAGTAAGCTCTGAAATGAGAAAAACATAAGTAGTTTAACATATGTCAATGACTAGCGATTATGTATTCGATGACTAAGGATGACACCTGGGGTTGTGAATGGCAGTGTCAATTGATACTTTCACTTGTGTGTAAGACAGTAGCACAGTATCTGGACAGAAACTGTAATGCACATGCAATTAACAATGTAACAATGATGATATTATTACACTGAGAAAATAAAATGTTTGCTGCTAGGGAAAAAATGTACAAAGAGTTTTCATAGATAACCTACCCAATGCAGAAAAATGTTGCAGAGGATTAGACAGTACATTGCCCTGAGCCCACCTCCTGGAGAGTCTGGCCTGCTTCCTTGGGCAGATTACCTGTTCACTGCAATTTTGTACTCTCTACGAAACAAATCCCTTAAAGAGCACAGCATACCAGTGGCAGCAGAAAGTAGCTATGCATGTAGTTTTGTGCATACTGCAAAATAACTCAGCAATGAGGGCT
The DNA here is from genome assembly GCF_019279795.1 of Protopterus annectens. NCBI lineage: Eukaryota > Metazoa > Chordata > Ceratodontiformes > Protopteridae > Protopterus > Protopterus annectens. The sequence goes on along the minus strand of NC_056735.1, from coordinate 441,096,455 downwards.
GTCTCACCCTAATCATTTCTTCATTTTGACAGAGAAGGTCTGGGTGTCACCTGTAAAGGGCACTATATTTATTGTGAGATTAATCCCTAGCTATCTAATTTATGCCAGGGATCCACATAGTGTCTCCTAGCAGGTACTCCCTGTGTTATGAACTCAAATGGTACAAAATTATGTTATCTATCCATGCCGCAATACACAGGACTCAAAACCTGCAAAGGCCTTGTCTGTCTACCATTTCATATCTAGGAGTAAATATAACCAGGCAGAATGCCAAACATTAGAGACCATGGAATAGGCATAGATGTGGAGTTCAAAACTGCAATACCTATCTTTGACAGGGAAATAAATACATGTGGTCAGTAACACAGGGAATGCAACAGGTGTCTGGCCAGGTTCTAGAGGCACTCACATCCTACATGAGATACTTGTCTAATTCTAGCCATGATCACACTGGGGTAGCACAATGACCCCAATTATTAGCATGCTGCAGTTGTTTAGTAATACCAGTAGGCTACACATAATTACACATTTTTTATTGATCACAATGCTCAAGTGCTAGGTGAACTGGGCCATGTTATTCAGATAGAGCTGATAACATGTTGTTCTATTGTTCTATTGGTGCAGTTTGTAGACCATCAGGTTAAATCATCTCAAAAGCATAAAAGCTGCATTACTAGCTTTTTAGAACATGATACACAGTATGTTCACTGTTATGCAAGATCCTGTGTTACAGACAGAAATGTGTTACTAATGACAGGGTATATTGGAGTATGCCAAGATATCAGGAATACGGGTGATACACATAGAAAGGCAACTAAACTGCACATGGAAGTCATATGTAGTTGTCAAGCATTACAGCATGCATGCTAACACTGCTGTAGCCCTGCCAGGGTTTTGACACAATGCATTGGGTTCAGTGGAGCAAAATGGAAAGGTCACAGGGAGACAGGATACAATCCTTACCAGGGTCAGTTTGTGACCAAGAAGGGCAGAAGGCTTGGGCAGAAAAGAAATGCATCTGTTGTGAGGGTGGAGAACCTAGTAGAGCCACAGGCTATGTACCTGAATTCTGCTGCACTGTGGTAATAATGCTCTCTACAAGTGTGGCCCTACAGTGGAGGCTAGAAATTACTGACAATCAGCCATAAGAGTCTGACCTGTAAAGCTACAAACTATATGATAACTAATCTCTTTAATTATTATATCAAGAATATTATTAGTCTTGACCTTCAACATGTTTCTTCAACAAGGTGATCAAGCCTTTTAAGTCTTGTTAACTTTATTGACAGAGTCCTGTTCATATATGCTATGTTGTTCTGGTCAAAGCATTCAATACCACACCCCATGCCAAAATTACATACAAAACTATCAGCCTTAAATGTAAATCCTTATGTGGTAAAATAGATACCCGGATGGCTGAAACACAGAACCCACACAGTTTGGGTGGAAGGTGTTCTTCAGTCCTGGTACAATTAGAGTTCCACAGAGATCTACACTGGATACTCTGTTGTTTAGCATTTACTTTTTCCCCCTTCTGATTCATTCTTTCCAGTATACTCCAGTGCCTTAATCCACCAATGGCCCTCATGGCCTCTCCTAACGCACCTTGACTATCTCTATTCTAAGGCTGGGGCCAGCGTGGAACCTAAGGGTATCCTGTGGGATTGTGCCATTAACCATTTCCACTAGGGACTTTTTAAACTTATAACCTACCCCTGTGATTTCCCCCTTCCCTGTGTTCACCTGTTACATCCACAGGCTACTCCTTTCTGTAGTGCATGCTTCCCCACCTGGGAATGACTAGATAAAGACCACCACCCGTGGGATGGGCAAGTCCATTGTTCACCGCTAGTGCCTCAGGAGTTCAAGTTGCTAATTGAGCACAGATTTCCTGAGCTGTAGTTAGGGTTTTATCTCACTATATCACATTAGTGGTCTGTAAAACATCTATTTCTCTGATCTATAAACTTATAAGCATGACCTCAGGTTAACCAGATTTACAGATTGAGTGCAATTGTCAAAACCACTTTAGATTTTTGTATTGTACAGAAAGACCTTGCCCTGATTAATACCTGTTTTTGGATAACAGACACTGAACACTGAAAAGTATAGCATTATTTATTTTATAAAACAGAAATTAGCAGCAACATACAGTATTGTTATCACACATTTATTAAATAAAGAGGAAGCCAGACACTTTGACACCTGGATGGATCACTCTTTTCCTTTGATCATCATATGGTAATATGGTAACTTAGTCAGGAAATCTTTCTGCATAGCTCAACTAATAGCCAGATGTTTTTCATATAGATCCAAACATGTTATTCTCCTGTATTCAGCACAGATCAAACGCATAGTAGTGTAGTACATTGTTCCTTTTGGCATGTTCCTTACTTGGCATTTCAACAAACTTGAAAGTCTCAGTGATTCCTAACTTAAAAAGACCTTGGCCTCAAGAATCGTGTATGCCAGGAGAGATGGGAAGCCCTGCACTTTCTTTCTCTTTTATAGTGTCCTGTGGAGCGATATGTGCCTTGTTTATTGTGTCATTTGAGTCCCTGTGGTTCTTGACATCCTATATCAAAGTAAGCCAAAGACCTCAGCTAATGTTAGAAAAAGAGACCTGAACTTTCATCAGCAAATAAAAATAGCACAATTGAGAGATAGATTAATTACCCATACTTCCCCCTTGTCTATAATAAATTTGCTCTATAGGATTAACATTGCAATTTGAGTTCTTCATTTAAACATAACTTAAATGAATGGATGCATTCTATCAAGTTTAACCAGGGCCTAACTGGCCTGTCCCTCCTTGAGAAAAGAACTGGGTGTGGGTTTTGTCAAGGTGTACATGGTCATTAGAATAAATAGCCTTGATACTTATACAAATCCTTTGAATCCTAAGTGATGCATGTATAAAAAGATCAACATGAATTCCTTATCATCCTTATCATGGAATACATTTTCAGTGAAAAGAGGACTCTCTGGATCCTTAATTCTACAGTGTGCTCTTCTCTGTATTTGTAGAGCATGGTGTTTCCTATTATCTATCAATGTACTCAGACTGATGTTTTTCTAGCCCTCATAGAGCTAGCACGTTTAACATTGGTGACTCCAAATTTGATTCCTTACAATGTCTTCTGCAAATATGCGTACTATCTCAAACTTATTTTTCTCAGTTTTATTGCTGTCAATGAAGATGGATCAATCCATTTCACTCCCACTCATATTTCCATGTTTGCTTAACTATACAATTCCAGTTAAACTCATCTGCGTGTATACTAGTCCCCATTGTTCTTTTGAAATGTAATTTTGCTAAATCAGCCACAGAGAAGCAGCTTTCTAAACATTCTGCTTGTTCTGCTTTTGGGGGGAGGTGATTAGAGTACTTCACCCTTACCTTACAGTACTGTATAGGTATTTCTACACACGTATATACACACACACACACACACATGCACACACACACACACACACACACACACACACACACACACACACACACACACACACACACACACACACACACACACACACACAAATATATGTGCACTGATGCACTGAAACGTACAAATAATCACATACTTGTCATACCATTCCTTTTGCTTGACCCACCAGTCCTGGTGTTTTTTCAGATGTACAAAAGTTTCTTTTTCATTTCATCTAACACTTTTCCATGACCTTCTAAAATGTGCTGATAGGTGTTGAATAACTCAATGTTTTCCCTTCCCATTTTGGATCCTCCCTTCAACTTTTGCCATTTTCCTGTGTATTACACAGTTCTGATTCACCAATATTCACTGTTATACTTTCAATGGATTTGTGGTAGTAGCAAAGTTTGGTAAGGAATACCAACATTCCCTTTCAATACTAAAAGTCATCTGGTTATCATGTGGGATAACCATTTATCCTTGACAAGCTGAGAGGTATAATCCTTCTAGCATGTCCTGCATCTACCCTAGAACCTCTTTTAATGGTCTGTTCCTGGTCCATTCCAATTAATGCTGCAGAAGAAACATCTTTATAAGGTCCTCAAACAATTTCAGCTCTCCTCTCTCAAACAGCCATCATTCTTGTACATTACTAAGTTCATAAACCTTTATGGAGAACAAACATGGGGACACTGAAGGAAACTGAGTGCTTCTGCTTTGATCTACAATGTCATCCTTCCTCTTACTTCTCAAAGCTGAAAAGCATAGGCATGAATGAGTGCCTTAACTAATTGTAAGATGAAAACTTCATCATGTGCCTCATTTCCTTCACAACCACCGTTTGTTATAATGCCAACAGTACTGCACTACTTTACCAATATGCTAGTCAGCCTTCTGACCCCATCCACCTTCAATTTTGACAAAATTAACAGACCTCATTTATCTGAGGTAACTACAATGCTCAAAGGCAGAGACAGAGGACAATCTATTACTTCTGGAAGAAAACCATGATCTCTAATTAAGAGTTGTTGATTTTCATGTCATCTGCTTTGCAGTCAGTAGAGGATGATCTAGTGCACACTAGTGATCACACTGATACAGTGCATGCTAGTGATCACTCTGATCCATGCACACTAGTGATCATACTGATATATTGCAAGCTAGTGATCACTTTGATCCGTGCACGCTAATGTTCATACTGATACAGTGTATGCTAGTGATCATTTTGATCTGTACACACTAATGATCACACAGATATAGTGCAAGCTAGTGATTAGATTTCTACAGTGCATGCTAGTGATCATATCAACCAGTGCATGTTAGTGATCACATTTATCCAGAGTGTACTTATGATCATAGTCACTTTAGGCAAGGAAGCAATATTGGCCATAAACAAAATGGATGCAACACTCACTTTCCAAAACTAGATTCTCAGAATACCTTAGCTGGATCTTCATATCCTGTCTTAAAAATCACAAACAGAACAGAACTGACACATCCTGGTAGAGCCACTGAACACATTTAATGTAAAAGACTTAATTCCAAGAATACAGACACAACTCTCACCTCTAAAATATAGGATGTGAATGCATATGGCTGAACTCTGTGACCCTACACTGTTATATTCTTCTGTATCTTCTGTTGTTTCATGCCTTACTGACTTCAGCATATCACACACACACACACACACACACACACACACACACACACACACACACACACACACACACACACACACACACACACACACACACACACACACACTCACACAGTATAGCTTGATCTATGTAATACAAACTGTTCTTCTGAAGTAAAGGTCTACTTTTCTATAGTGTCTCCTTTTCAGTAATATATAATTTTCTTTATTTCACAAGGAGTTGGAAGAGTGTCATTCCACTTTCCACTTAAGTATAGAGTAATATTCCCTAACTGCCTAATTTCTGAAAATGCGTCAAATGGTATCTTTTGTGTTGTGGAAACAGAGGGGACTGGATTATAAGCTTTATTTAGACTGAATTTAAATCCTAATTTAATTGTCTTAAAAAGGGGAGTTTACCCCTAATAGTGTACTGATTCTTGTTCAAAATGATTCTGGATGGTTTGCAAGCTACTCATAAGACTATTTCAGAACTCTTATAAATGTCTTAAAGTAAATCAGCATCATTAACCAAAATGCAATTGAAGAATCAGAAAACAACTTTTGCAATATTAGTCACCTGGGTGGTTAATGAATATACTGTCTGTATAAAGTGGTTGTTGAACTGGTTGCTTTCTGAGTGTTTGGCGTTGGCTTTGTAGATTGTCCTGGATTTAGCAGTTGATTCACTGAGTACTAGAATAATTTTGGATTATTAGTGTGGATGGGGTCTATATTATAACCTCAAAACCTCACATACACGAATACGGAAATGTCGACATATTGAGCGAACCGTGAAAACACCGAACGTCTTGAACCGTGAAATTCAAAATGTCGAATCGGCATATTTGGCCAACCTCACCACCCGCTACGTACTACCTACCCAAACAAAACAAATAATCCACATGCATACACTTAACAAAACCCTACTTCTAACCCTAAACTAAAGCTTACATTTATTACTATATATGCACTTACCTTAACCCACACCCTAAACCTAAGGTCCGTAACTATTGCACAGCTACATTAAGGAGCTATACTCAAACAAAACAAATAATTCACATGCATACACTTAACAAAACCCTACTTCTAACCCTAAACTAAAGTTTACATATATTACTATATATGCACTTACCTTAACCCACACCCTAAACCTAAGGTCCGTAACTATTGCACAACTATATTAAGGAGCTATACCCAAACAAAATAAATAATCCACATACATACAATTAACAAAACCCTACTTCTAACCCTAAACTAAAGCTTACATATATTACTGAGTATGTACTTACCTTAACCCGCACCCTAACCCTAAGGTCTGTAACTATTGCACACTTACCTTAAGGAGCGATACCGGAGAAGGGCCAACTATGACAATTCGACATTTCGAATTTTGAGCTTCAGGAATTTGGTGTTTTCGTGGTTCGCTCAATATGTGTCGATGTTTCTGTATTCGCGCAAATGCAGTTTCGCGGTTGTAATAGGTAACCGTGTGAATGTTTTGACTGGCTGCCTAATAGGTTTTCTTATCTTTGGTTATTTTATTAGGTTTCTTAGTTGTCTATATGTCAATGAAGTAGGAGTTGTTTTATTTTGGGTCCATACCTTCCATATGTTTTATAACTTTAGTTGCAAGGATAGCCATGGGGTAGGTTGGTTTTGGCTTTTTTGTTCTACAGGGATCTAATGCGTTTGGAACACCTAAGAAGATTTTCTGAACTCTGTAAGGAGTATCTTTATTGACTCCCAGTTAATGAATTGTAGTATTTTCTAAAAGTGTCTTTATGAAAAGTAATACGTTTCCTATCAGGCTGTAATGATGTGTTTTGAGGCTGGTGTTTTGATACCTTATGGTGCAGATTGGTAAGCAATCACTTAGGCTGTCTGCCAGAGCTCTATGGGATGATGTTTTATTTGGAGTTGATGTTGGGATCCATTTGAGGGTTAATTACATTTTGTTGGTCTGGTTATCAGCTGGTTAAACTTGTACAGATGTATATTACTGGTTGGATTTTCAGATTTTATGGTATTAACATCACTCAGTATTATGTTTTCATAAGATTTTTTTGTGGAGGCCCAGAAGAGAATATCTTCCATAGAGTTTTAGCATTCTTACCTGAGGTTTTATATATATATATATATATATATATATATATATATATATATATATATATATATATACATGATAGTGAAACTCAGTTTTTCTTGGCTCTGTCTAACCTGATCATATTATAGCCCGATGAGAAAATTTCTTCATTTTTTTGTTTCCTGGCAGAGACAGGTTCTTAGGTAAATAAGATCTCTGCAGTGTGTAGGGCTGTATATGCATACACTTCTGGGAGTTTGTTAAAATATCACATAAGATTTGGCATAATATATATGAAGGCCAAGTTTTGGCATGATATCTATGACGGCAAGGTTGGGACTATGGCTGAGGTGTTGTTGATAACAGGGCTGATTAAGGTATGCTGTTTGGTGCCTGTATGTGTTGAGTTTGGCCTGAGTTTGGGTAGTTATCACCACTATATTTTATAATTGTGGAGATATGATGGTACTGGTAGAGGCATTATTGATAGAGTTTGTGTTTAAAACCCAATCTGTAAGTGTCTTGCTGCTTTGGCTAATGGTTCTTGAATATTAGGATATATGAGTTATGATACAGACAGGTGTTGATTGGGAGATGAGGTTCAGCAGTATTTTTTATTTTTTTTGCCAGGCACAATAAAAGAGCTCTGTTGGAATTGTGAAGGCACTGGATGTTGGTAGGATGGTAAGTGTGCACGATACAGAAGTGATACTAGTATCAGGAAATGTAAGAAAAACATGTTTCTGAAAAGTAAGAAATACAGGCTGAAAGGATAGAGGATGAGAAGATATACAAGATAGAAGTAGGGAGAATTTATTTGGGAAACATACAAGTTGCAATGAATAATAAACTTAGAGGTACTGTTGGGGAGGGGTCTGAATAAGAATGGATATAGAGCAAAATCCAGTCGCACATAGCACATCAGCAAACCAAACACATAAACATGCTAAAACATACTCAGAGGCTCTAAATACAAATCTGCCTAAGCAACAGAGACCTCCAAAGCAGACATCCAAGCAACCTCTACCCCAAAACAAAACAAGTGAAATACATACTTCACAAAGTCAGTGTGCCAAACAGTCACAGCCCTTAAGGCCAAACAACACACCTGATACACTTATAATAGGTGACTCTATTGTCAGACACACTGACGTCCCACTCACCAGGCTGAACAAGGATAAGGTCATGGTGAGCTGCCTGTCGGGCGCCAGGATCCGCCACATAACACAAGCACTCAGGTCACTCCAAAGCAAGTACAAATATGACTCAGTCATTGTCCATGCTGGTGTGAATGACCTGAGACATACCTCCCTGGACTACATGAAAAGAGACATAGAGGAGCTCTCATATCATGTAGCCCAGACAGTTATGACCCTGACCTTGAGTAGCATCTTACCCACACCAAGAACGATGCCACAGTATAAAGAGAAAATTATCAATTTTAACAATTGGCTAAAGTTCTGGTGTCATTCAAAGTGGATCCAGTGTCTGTCAGCCTGGGATGACATGCTCGACAAGCCATGTTGCTTTGCTAGGGACGGCTTGCACCTGTCACTTCTGGGCTTTCAGATACTGGCAAAGGCTCTTGCCACCCCCATAGTGCCTTTTTTAGGCAAGGCTCAAAAGACAAACCCACCTCCATAGACAACACAAGTAAAAATAAACTAAGGGTAATGCTACTCAATGTCAGAAGTCTAAACCTCAAAATGCAAGCACTCAAAGCTCTCCTCAGCATGGAGAATATCATTGTCTGTGCAGTAACAGAGACCTGGTTCAAGGCTCCCGAGAGCACCCCAGCACTACCAGGTTATACCTCATACCATGCTTTTCGGCCCCAAAACTCGGACCAAACCACAAAAGGAGGGGGAGTATCCATATTCATCAAGGATACCCACACCTCCAGGTTAGTGGCACTGCACGAAGCATCAGAAACCATCTATGTGCAACTAACAGTAGGCAAAACTGCCTGTCAGTTTGTAGCCTGCTACAGACCACCAGACCAGACTCTGGAACCTCACGTGGCTTTCCTGAGAACATTGGAAAATATGAAGGTCTCTCCAAACACCTTTATATTGGGTGACTTCAACTACCCTAATATAGACTGGGAGCACTACTCAAGCCCCAGCAACCTAGCCCAAAGGTTCCTAGAATTTATAAACTCAAATGCTATGGAACAACTGGCCACCACGCCCACAAGAGGGGAAAACATACTGGACCTGATCATCACAAACATGGGGACTCTAAGCTCCACACCAGAGGTACACCCCTCATTGGTAAGATCGGACCACAAATTAATCTCTCTGGACATCCACATCCCGACCCCACCAGCAGCCCAGAAAACCACAGTAAAAAATTTCTCCAAGGCTAATTTCACACTTCTCAAAACCAAGGTGAATTCACTCAAAGCCCCCGGGCCAGTGGAAACTACGGCCCAAACTGCAGAATCCTTTATAAACGCATTCTATGCTTCCCCGATCCTCTCTTTTTCAAATAAAACTTAACATGCATGCTTCTCTTCTTGCCTACAACATTTTTGCCAGATTTATTACAGGTTCCTATCCTCGACCCATCATTGCCTTAACCTGAACCTTGGTGGGTGGGAACTGTTGGAAAACCTAGCCAACTCGAAACTTAGCCAACTATAAAATAATCATCATCCTGATAGAACTCCTCTCCTCACTGTGCAGCTCTCATATCCATATACCTCAACTCAAATCATCCAGCCATCCAACCAGATCCCCTAACCCAAAAATTAAAAAGCAAAACTCCAGGCGGGGGATCCCCTCAATTCCATTGGCAGCTCCACTGCCAAACAACCTTAGACTTACTTACTTACTACCCTTCAACCTTCAACAAATCAACCAAAAGGAATATCTCTCTCTCACAATGGATATGTCCATGTCGTGGACACGTGAACCTATATCTCTTACATATCTACATCCCTCCCCTTCCCTAGCCCTTTTCCCTAATGCAGATCTCTAAAATCTCTCATTCCTTGGAGAGGAAGAGATTCATCTATTTTTCCAGTCTATTTTCCATAAATCAGTGTTGTGTTTTATACTTTGTATCCTCTCTGTTTCTTGTCTATCTATCTGTCTTTTTTTTTTTTTCTAATTCCCTCTATATTCTTTTATATTATATTTATTGAATCTTACTTTGAATCTTGTAATTTTATTCCATTTCATTTTTACATCTTCAGGAATGCATGGATCATGCAATCCCAAATAAAACCAAGACCCAATCCTCCAAAGGCAGGCATCTTGTCTGGTGGACCCCAGCCATAAATAAGCTATACAACAAAAGGAGGAAGCTACTGCAGGATAGAGCAAAATCCCTCAATAAGAAAGCATCACTGATCAGTACTAGCAAAAAAACTACGGTCCCTCATAAAATCATCCAAGGCCAGCTTCGAGAGAAAAATTGCACAAGACACTAAAGATAACCACAAGACCTTCTTTAGTTATGTTAGGAACCTGGGTGGCAACTCCCAGATATGTTTGGAGTTAGTCCAAAATGACAAAAAATACACTGAACCCACAGACATTGCCAACATCCTGGCGGATAGGTTCAGTGCAAACTTCTCCCTCCCTTCCCCTCCAAAGGAGCAAATATCTATCCCAGCAGAGAGTTGTCTCCCTGTCATCTCAGATGCTCAGGTGAGAGCTGCCCTCTCCAAAGCAAAAAACACATCATCAATGGGACCGGACGGTGTCCTGGGCTGCGTCGTACATGAGCTCCAAGAAGAGCTAGAACCTCATATTAGGTTACTGTTCAATCTCAGCCTTACTACAGGATATGTACCCAAGGAATGGTGTAAAGCAACAGTGGTCCCACTCCACAAAGGTGGTGCCTCAACAGACCCCGGTAACTATCGTCCAGTAAGCCTGACTAGCCTGGTCTGCAAAGCTATGGAGCAGATCATCATGGAACTCATAAACAAAGACATTGGGGAAGTACAGACGCTAGATCCTACACAATTCGGCTTTGTTAAGGGCAGAGTCTGACTCTTGAACCTGGTCAACTTCTTTGAAACAGACACCAAGGCCATAGATGAAGGGAAGGTAGTCCACACAGCCTACCTGGACCTCGCAAATGCTTTCAACACCATACCCTACTCTGGCATCATAAATAAGCTCTCCAGCCTAAATATCAACCCCTATGTCATAAGATGGGTTGCAAACTGGCTCAAGGACAGAGCCCACATGGTCAGAAATGCGGAAGCCATGTCAGACTCTAAACCTGTTACAAGTGGCGTCCCACAGGGCTCAGTCCTGGGACCGCTCTTATTTGGTATATATTTTTCGGAGGTGCAGGCCAACACGGGAAGACTATGGCTGACCAAGTTCGCAGACGACTGCAAACTGGGTGCCATAATCGACTCTCTGGCTGACACAGACATCCTCCAGAAGGGTCTCACAGAGATGGACAACTGGTGCCAAAGCCATGTCCTAAAACTAAACGCCAAGAAGTGTATAGTCATCCCCTTTGGGAAAAACAAAGTGCCCATAAATTACCACATAGGCGGTAATCCATTAAGTACGGAGGAAGTAATTAGGGACCTGGGAACCCAAGTTAATAGTAATCTTTCCTTTGACAACCACGTTGCCAAAGTGGTTAGAAAGACCTTCTATATAGCCCACCTTATCAGGAAAGGATTCACATCCAGATCAAGGGAGGTCATTGTGCCCCTTTATTCATCACTCATCAGGCCCATAATTGAATACAATGCCCCATTTGGAATGTACTTACCCAACACCTGCAGCAACTGGAAAGACCCCAAAAGTACCTCACCAAGAGGATCAAGGGTCTCAAACAGATGACCTATGCTGACAGGTTAAATAAACTCCAGCTCTACTCAGTTGCATACCACCTACTTAGAGGCGATCTATGCCTGACGTATAAAGCCATGTCCAACCTAGAATTAATGGACATGCTCCACCTCAACAAATCCAAATCCACTAGAGCTATGCGCTCAAGGGACTTGAACCTCAACACAGTAACTAATAGGACATGCTGTAGAGACATATTTGTGACCCAGAGGCTCCCAGCACTCTGGAATAGAATCCCAGTCCATATCAGGCAGATCCCCTCACTGACTCTCTTCAAGGGAAATCTTGACGAGTGGATGGGAGATCGTAGGTTCACCCCGGGGATCACTTCTGTGTCACTACTAGACAGAGGCACGGTAAACTAACCTAAAAAGGGCACAGTAAAACCCATTTTTAAGGGGTGGTGAAAGACAAACACATTCTGGCTAGGCTGATAAATGCCCTAGGGCATATATCCTAGTATCAACCTATGAACCTATGAACCTAAAGCAGTAGGGGAGGAAGGAGGGAGAAAGGCTGCTGGGAATGATGATAAAGATTATACAGAAGTTGGGAAGTAGAGTAATAGAAACAAGAGTGTTTCTGTAATACTAGTAAAGTTGTTATAACTAACAAATCATGGATCCATATGAGGCAAAGGGCAGCCACCTAAGC